>NW_022984971.1:0-211625 GCF_010015565.1 Dissoconium aciculare CBS 342.82 | reverse complement strand
GACAATCTTGTTCCCAAAGGAATCCATTCTCTGTCGAGGCATGAGGGAGAAGACCAAGTCGTGGATCAGATACAGCAACGAGTGCTCAGCTGTACAGTCAATATCTGCGGCTTGTACATAGGAGATCTCATCACACGCAAGCTACAGCAATGCTCAAAGTCTGTCTCTTTGCTCTCGTCTTCTCTTAGTGTACCGTTCATCTAGAGAGTCGTTAGGGATGATTGCCGGACATCTCTTCTTGCATCGTTGTGTTGTGACCCCTACGAGGACTGTCGGCAACCGGATGTACGAACTACCTATCTGAATGTCCGGCTTTGTAGACCACGGTGGTTTCAGAGCCTCCGATGTGGACAAGTGTGCTTGGCTGGATTACGGAGGCGCATAACATGGTTCTTCGAAGTTCTCAGCCGCGAGCATGACTCAGCAATAGGGATTTGAAAACGAGATCATGAACGTCGACGGCGGCAGCGCTCGGGATCGCGCAGTCTCGGTCTGATTGAAACAAGATCGAGTGCAGCTGTAGATATACATACAAACGACCCATCGGGACCGATAAAGGTGCAGAAAGATCTATGTTGCGCCCATACGAAGCGATCGACAGGTGAGGTCGGATTTCGCACAATGACGGAATCGATGACAGCGTTGGCGAGATGAAACCAATTTGCACACTGAGCGGTCGATAGGAAGCTAGCATGTCAATTCGCAGTCTCGATATCTTGGAGCGAGTTGATTCAGGTACTGCGAAATATTATGGCTGAAAGTGTTCAATGCTGGCTCGTTACGCAGGGTGGCTCGTAACGCCGGGAGGGACGTTACAAGCCTTGGAAATCACAATTGACACGCTGACAAGCATCGAAAACAAGCGAAGACATGTGTGGTACTTTCGCCGAGTGCAGATTATGCTCCTCGGACATGATATTGCATGGAGCACTTTCGTAAAGCGCAAACCGCTCATTTCGTACATACATAGATCTATGACGGCATGTGGAGTGGAATGCGCCTGCGTCGCCGCGAATTTCCTACTTGATGGTGTGACCTGGGTATACGGGAACTTCCACCTTCCGAGCAGTACTTCGTCGACGACCGACATGCAAGTCATGGTTCATATCGATCATTTTCAACCGACCAGACGGCCCTGTAGTCAGACCTAACGCCACGCCAAGCCCATGCAAAATTGTACTGTAGAAAGAATGCAGATAGATCGTCTACTCGTCATCCTCGTCGTCGTCGTCCTCGGCCTCGATAGTAGTCTGGGCGATACGGTCCAAATCACGCTGGCCGGACTGGGTGATACGACGGCCACCCTTCTCCTCGTCGTGCTCGAGAACACCGATCTTCTCCAGGGCCTGAACGATCTTTCGGTCGACAGATCCGGAAGCATCGACGTGGTGGGAGGGACGGGAGCCACGGTTCTTGACACCACCGTGGACCTTGCGCAGACGGCCGACACCGACAGTCTTGCGGACGTAGATGTGACGGGCGACAGCAGCGGCGCGGATGTAGAACCTGATGGAGCCGATAAGCACTTCGCCCGCGATGATACAACAGATGCATCTGATCACAACTTACCAGTCCTGTGATTGCGGAGGAAGCTCGTTGGCTTGCGAGGTCTTGACAGTGTCGGACCAACCTGTAGACTTTGTGTCAGCATATTTGCAGACACCGCAGTCCCCCGTTCCACACGGGATTCAGGTTTCTCTTTCTCTTTTCATGGTATTCACGGACCTGGAATCGGAAGCTTTCCCTGTCGCTTCAAGAAGGCGGCGTAGGCCTCGATGAACTTGTCGGCGGGGACATCGCGAACGGAAACACCAGTCATTTTGGCGGTAGTGTTGGAGACTTTGGCGGAGAAGGTGGTGGTGAGAGGGTGCAGATGTGTTCGTCGTGGCTCGAATCCTCACATCGACCGATATTGAGGATCCTCAATTGAGCTTTTGTGCGCCAAGAATTTCACATATCCAAAAATGGTTAAGCGCAAAGACCAACCTCGTGGGATCAGTCTTGCCTGAGGCAGAAAGTTTCCGCCCTACTCTCTGAGGCTGTCAAGGCTCATGAAGACCAGACGTGGAGGAGGTCGAACATGCCCATGTAATTGAAGCCACCTGGGCATTGGGTGAATCTGTCGTTTTGGCTGGAACTCCTCTTGAGTGGAGAGTACTAACGTAGAACTTGATGTTGAGGCACGCCTGGTCGAATATTCGCGCTGTCATTGTGATTCGAGATGGCATTCGCTCATCTACAGTAAAAGGGTTCTCACAAGATCCAATTACTCTCCACGACTTGCCATTGTCCCACATCGGTATTCATAACGCTGTTGGCGGACATGTAGCTCCGTGAGCGCCTTACATTACTGCGGCTTCTAGCGATTCGGCTCTCGAGCTCGACTGAAATGAGTTATATAAATCAAGCAAATCATTTGGAGAAGTGCGATACCGTGAAATCGATTTGTATGGACACCAGGATCCATAATTCAACCAGCACCTTGGCAGCTTCGTGTTTCTGGTGATCAAAAGTTTGGTTGAGCGCGACCGGCACTTTGCCGCACAGCGATCGAGACAAATCTTGACGTTCCCTGCTTTTTGGTTCGCAGAACGTCCTGAACGTTGCAATCTCGCATCATCATTTCCATTACCGCAACATGTGCAGAATTTAACGACTTCCTCTTGTCTCACTGCCCTGCATGAGACCAGTCCGCGAGGGACTCCTGCCTGCGGGGTTGATAGACGACATGTGGAAAGTTCAAAGAACATGCGGATGCTCTACATCTCGCATGGCGAGCTGAACTTCGCGACGGCTATCTTACGGGAGAGCAAACAAGCTCTGAGTTCTTCTGTCTGTTGGAGATGTTGTCTAGGCGCCGGCAGTCTCTGCTCGGCAACACAAAGCAGACCCATGGAACTGTCGGCCGGGCCTGTGGAAATGTCAGCGCGCCACGTTCACGACAGATCGATTTCCCAATTTATGCCCGAGGACTTTGCATGGCACCATGACTTTGCCCAGATTCAAGCTCATTCTCCGATGGAGACCCGTCGGTTATACGGATATATCGACCGCCATTGGAATCACTACGGCACATCTTCAGAACGGTAGAGTCCGATAGCCAAGATCGATTGCCCTCCCAACATCCTTGGGTCTTGCGGAGCCAGGTACTTGATCAGAAGAGTCTGTCATACCATGCCTGCTGCCAAGGCGACCTTGGGGGCTGCCTACTATAGGATGTCATTTCATGATCATTTTTATGGAGGCTGGATTGGCCATGCTCACGTGGAGACGGACGTTCTGCCCATCATCGGGCGGGCTGATATAGGCGATCTGTTAGCCCTTCAAGTCCCTACTCGGCGTTGCATCCGCTCATTTGGTTGCGTAGCCATCACCAAGATGAATGGCTGGTGACGGATGAATTGCTCGACGGCTTAGCATCGTGCACTTCCTTCGCTACACTGGCATGACTACATAAAGATACAAGATCCTACTGATCATAACTTTCCTGCACACTCAAGCCCTCGAGCATCAAGCCCTGTGGCACAACACTCCTTCTTGTTTCTTCGTTCTTTTATTTATAATTGATACCCCATTGATTGCAGTTAGAAGGCACTTCATTCATTCAGACCTTCTCTTCCGCTTTCAAGCATGGCCAAGCTGAGCAAAGCCGTCGGCGCCCTTCTTTTGGCCGGTTGTGCTGCTGCCAGTCTGCCGCCTCTCTGCGGTGAATGTAAGTCCATCTTGACATGCTTGGAAAGCCGAAATTGACAATTGGGACCAGACACCAAAAACCTAACCGGGACAACCTCCTACCTCCCCAACTTCTTGACCAACAACCCTCTACCCAATGGCTATCCTTGGGGTACTTGGCAAGCCAACGATACTGATGCCTACAATCGATGGCCCGAGACGGGCGTGAAGCGTCACTACGACTTTACCCTCACGCAGACCCCATGTGCACCAGACGGCATTTCGCTGATGTGCTACACCATCAACGGTCAAGTCCCCGGTCCACTCATTGAAGCGAATTGGGGTGATTGGATCGAAGTCACTATCACGAATAACCTTCCCGACGAGGGTACCGCTTTGCATTGGCACGGTTTCCAGCACAAGGGCCATCAGTGGATGGACGGTGTGCCTGGTGTTTCACAGTGTCCGATCGCGCCTGGAAAGTCTTTCACTTATCTGTTCCAAGCACAGCTCTATGGATCAAGCTGGTATCACAGTCACTACGATGCTCAATCTGCAAACGGAGCATTTGGTCCTTTGGTCGTCTACGGTCCCAATCATGCTGAATATGATGAAGACATCGGCCCGGTCATTTTGTCGGACTGGGTTCACAAACCTTACCAAGAGCTGGTCCAGACATTGATGGCACCATTCCCGGACATGCGCATCCCGCCTTCAAACAATAATTTGATCAACGGCATGAATCCTTACGGCAATGCCGAGGGCTCCATCGCCAAATATCAATTCAAATCTGGAAAATCGTACCGACTTCGTCTCATCAACGCAGCATGTATGGCGACTCAGAAGTTCACGATCGACGGGCATTTCTTCAAGGTCATTGCAAACGACTTTGTACCGATCGAGCCGTACGTGACGGATCACATCACTCTTGCGGTCGGACAGCGAAGCGATGTGATTGTCGAAGCATGGATGAAGCCTGGCTCATCTGTATGGATGCGGTCATGGATCGCGCCATGCTCCCAACGGATCGGACAGGTCGAAGCCAAGGCCGCCATCTACTACGATGAAGCCGATCACTCCATCTTTCCAACCTCAGCAGCAGGACCCAACGCGTACAACACGTTCTGCGGAAATGACGACTTGGCACTCACCTTACCAGCATACCCAATCGCACCTCCACCTCCCAGCGTGCAATCCATCATCCCCATCACAGCCCAGACAAACGGCACCCATCTCCTCTGGTACATAGCCGGTCGAACCTTCCGCACCAACTACAACGACCCAGATCTCCTCGAAGCCAAACTCGGCCACCTCGACTTCCCCTACATTGAAAATGTCCACAACTACGGCACCAACACCTCTATCATCTTCGTCGTGCAAAACACTGGTCCCATGCCTCACCCGATGCACCTCCACGGCCACAACATGTTCGTGCTCGCGTCAGGAAAATGCCTCGACAACCGCACGGCCACCGCCTTCCCTGGCGAAGACGGCAGCGACGTTAACCGCGCCTCTTTCGAATTCTTCGCGGAGAAATTCACCGAGGCGCCTAACGCCGACGAATCGACCTTCCAGTCCTGCTGGGACGGTCATATCACCAACCCACAGAATCCGCAACGCCGTGACGTCCAACAGGTCCTCCCCGGCGAATACCTCGTCGTGCAGTGGAACCAGGACAACCCCGGTGTCTGGCCTTTCCACTGTCACATGACTTGGCATGCGGCGTCCGGTTTCGTCATGAGTATCCTCGAACGACCTGAGGATATTATGCGCATGGAGATTCCGAGTGTTATGGCGCAGACATGTCGTGATTGGGCAGAGTGGACAGGAGGGAATGTTGTGAAGCAGATTGATGATGGGTTGTGAAGGATGACCACGAGCGAGAGAAGGAGAGAGTCTGTTTGGTTCGCGCGCCTGATTTCACATTCTTACTTGCAAGCGGAGGGAAGGCTAGGGTTGATCCCTGCTGGTGGACATTTTGTCGCTTTGCGATTTTTACTTTACTTATTCCCAGATCTGTTACATAGACATTTTCATAACTAGATAGATAGTTTGCCTCCGACGAGATGTCGGGGGTCGAGATGATGTAGTCCTGCAGGTCAGGAAGCAGCATCGTTAATTCTTAATGCAAAATGATTTTCCATCGGATCAAATATCCCACATCTCAAATGAAGAGTCAGTGCACAGCTGCACAAGAGTTCCTTGCGATAGGTATTTGTTGACAACTTTTTCATCGGTTCGCTGCTGATCATCATCAGAATCTGTCGGCCGGGCAGTCACTGGCAGTATAGAGTCCGGCACCAAACAGCCGAGCCGGTGGACACCGAACCCGAGAGCCTGCAGAAGAGAAGAAGGTCATTCACCAGCATTTCTAGCACACAGAATGAGAGTCTCCCTGGCGTGCCTGGCCCCAGATTCTGCCCCACGAAAACCCCGGGCCTAAGAAATCGGCGGACTGTGAATTACGTTCGCCCTTTTTGGCTTTCGCCGCAACTCTCTCCAAATCGCCCTGCAAAAAGTGCGGAGTGGGATGCAAAGTTTGTATGAGATGAGGGTCTCAAGTCCGCGCTTTCAGCGCCAACGGCTTTACCCCGTCCAATCCGGCCTCGGTAAGTTGATGCTGATTCATCGGATTCAGCCTCGATCCATAGTAAGATGAGACGATTACCTATGCATTTCACGTGTTGGCGGCGGTGGTGGTCCCCTGCTACGGCAACAAACTAGACAAACCTCGGCCGAAAGCCAAATCTGCACTGCAGGGCGGCTGTAAACTCACTCGCAGACTCGTCGCGGTCGTGTTTGCGCCGCTCGAAATACTTCTCCTCATGTTGCTGTAGTGTTATTTTTACTTTGCGTGCGGCTGGTGCTTAAGCTCTTCTTCGACCTTTGTTTCGGTGTGCGTGGTCTACATCTTTGCCTTCTTTCTCTCTCTTGCTTCTAGCATTACACATCTCGAAACACCCCGCCAACGCCATCATGAGTGCTTCTATCACACGGGCCGAAGTGGCCAAGGTGAGAACGACCGACATACGCACAGTGGCGATCATTACTTCCAATACTAATTGAATTGCCCCGTCACAGCACAACACCGAGGAAGATCTCTGGATCATCGTTGACCACAAAGTCTACGACCTCAGCGAATTCGTCGACGCCCACCCCGGAGGTTCCGTCGTCCTCACTCAAGTCGCCGGCCAGGACGCCACCGAAGCCTTCTACAACCTCCACCGCAATGAGGTCCTCACCAACTACAAGAGTCTGCACATTGGCACTATCGAAGGCGAGAAACCCGAGGTCATCGAGCACAAGGCCGGCGACCTGAGCACCGTGCCCTACGGCGAACCGCTCTGGCTCACCAAACAATACTACTCGCCCTACTTCACCGACAGCCACCGCACCTACCAGCGTGCAGTGCGCGAGTTCGTCGAGACCCACATCCTCCCCGAGGCGCGCGCCGCCGAGCGCGATGGCACCCACATCAGCCAGGAACTCATCGACAAGATGGCCGCCAACAACTTCCTCGCCTGCCGTCTCGGCCCGGGCAAGCACATGGCCGGCCGCACCCTGCTGGGCGGAATCAAGGGCGAGGACTTCGACTACTTCCACGACATGATCACCAGCCAGGAGATCGCGCGCTGCAACTCGCGTGGTTTCCAGGACGGCAACCTCGCCGGAATGGCCATCGGTCTGACCGCAGTGCACGCCTGGTGCGAGAACACGGAGCTCCGCGAGCGCATCTCCAAGGAAGTTCTTTCCGGAAAGAAGAAGATCTGCTTGGCCGTCACCGAGGCCTTTGCTGGTTCCGACGTCGCTGGCCTGCGGACAACGGCGGAGTTGAGCAAGGACGGCTCGCACTACATCGTCAACGGTACCAAGAAGTGGATCACCAATGGCGTCTTCTGCGATTACTTCGTGGTGGCGTGTAAGAGCGAGAAGGGCTACACCGTGCTTTTGGTCGAGCGCGATGAGAACGTCGACACCAAGCCCATCAAGACTTCATACTCCCCTGCCGCCGGTACCACCTACATCGAGTTCAACAATGTCAAGGTTCCCAAGGCACACCTCCTCGGTCCCGAGCACAAGGGTTTCCAGGTCGTCATGTCCAACTTCAACCACGTAAGTCTCTTTCCAATCACCTTCCCGCAACTACCCTCGTCAGATCGCTTTTATTCCGGAAAGAAAACAGAAGACTGACAATATTCCCAGGAACGATGGATGATGGCCGGCATGGTCGCCCGCTGGTCCCGCACCGCCCTGGAGGAATGTCTAAAATGGGCCCACCAACGCATCGTCTTCAGCAAACCGCTCATCAACCAACCCGTCATCCGCGCCAAAATCGCCCGCATGATCACCCTCGTCGAAGCCAACCAAGCCTGGCTGGAATCCGTCACGTACCAAATGACCAAGATGAGCTACGCCGAGCAATCCAAACACCTGGGCGGCACCATCGCCCTCCTCAAGAACTACTCCACCCGTTGCGCGTATGAGGTTGCGGATGACGCGACGAACATTTTCGGAGGACGGGGTATTACCCAGACCGGCATGGGTTGGGTTGTGGAGAACTTCAACCGTACGAATAAATTCGATGCCATCCTTGGTGGTACGGAGGAGATTCTTGCGGACCTTGGTGTCAGGCAGGCGATGAGGTCGATGCCGAACGCGAAGCTGTAGAACTTTTGAATCGCTTTGCATTGGCTGCCTTCTTTGATGTCTTGATGGGGATAAATGATATACAGTCCATACATGTTGTTTTAAATTTCCCTCCACGTCCTCCCTCCCGCAGCGGAAAATAATCAAGAACCGAGTGGCGAGATTTCAAAGGCCGCCCGTTCTTCGGAATGAAGAAATAATCTGATGTGAGGGAAAAAGTGAAGAAACCAACCGTATGTCTGCACTTTCGATGTTATTTTCAAAAATAGTGGTTCGAGGCAATCAGCCCATCAAATTGAAGGGCTGATCTCCATCAATTTACAGGTGGTCAGGGGCGAAAAGTTAGTGACTGGAGCGGGCCAGCCCGGGCGGGTGGGACAGATAGGCGACTTTCCAGCTTTTTCGCCAATTGTTCCATCATGCGATATCCCGCATCTCGAAATTTTGATTTATGCCTATCGATTTGCTGGGAGGAAGAAGTCTTGATCACGTTTTCGTCTCAGATCCTACTCTGGGCGTCGCTGAAGTCTCGAAACCACCTTGCCGCAAAAGGGACGGGAATGAAATGCAAATGGCGGACAGCTTGTCCGTGAATTTTGTTCATCTCACGACGCCGATGCATAGGATCGGTTGCGAATTGATCGAGGATTCCTCTTTATACTCGAAGCCCAACTCATGAATGTACTCGGAGATACTCACATGGAGCAGGAGATCGCTAAGTCGATACCGGACGAAATGACAGCCTATCTCAATCCATCATCGGGAACAGTAGATTGGGCTTTCGTCTGCCGGTTGCGTGTATGGTAACAAGACACAGCATCCCATTGGGTGCTACGTATTCACCACCGAGCCGTCACGATTTGCACACAATCAGACTTTACCAGGATCTAGCATTGCCTCAAGAATGAAATATTTCCATTGGTAGGCTGAGGCGCTTGCAAATGTACAGCAGACAGAGTATGGCCTGCAGTGCCGATGCCGATCATTCGAGGCGTGCCGCAAATACCAAGACACTAATGTTACGATCACACCGTCTTCCAAGAGCAGACTCTCTGGTGTTACGTTCACAGGATCGCGAAATGACGTCGATCGACGATTTGACTGTGCCGTATTCGAAAGATTCGGTCATCCTGCGCGAAGCTGAAAGTGATATAATGGCTTCGAATCCGTCACTGTTGAAGGTCTGGGTTGCGATCCTTTTCTTCCGGTCAAGCAATTCAAACGATATTCGAAGCAGTCTCCTCCCTTTAAACATAACATTAGTCCTGCAATCATGAAGTTCCACGCTGTGTCGTCGCTTTTGGTTCTACTCTTGTAGCAGCAAGGCGCGCTTGCAATCGATCCAGATGCCTCCGTCTCCCCAGACGGATCTTTTGGGTAATTATATCCTTGGGATATGCACTGCAGCTGCGACTGACCTCTGGAAAGGAACAATCTTACCATAGGTTTCCACGGATTGAGCTCCAACTGTGCAGATGGCGCCGGCTTGCCCGCATCATCCATCTCCCTGACCACTCCAAGCTACAACGTCGACAAAGTCTGCTTCAACATCGACGACCTGTTCAGCCAAGGCAATAACAGTGGCTGGAAACATGAGCCGAACAACATCAACATTCCTCCTCAATACTGGGGCGTCAACTACACCCTGATCAACCGCGAGCTCTACCAGCGTGGTTTCAACTACACCGGCGTTTGGATCAAGTCCACCAACATCACCGACAAGGGGGCCGGCGCAGGCCAGAACAGCGGCCGGGCCGTGAGAGTGTACGAAGGCCGCGATTGCGACGACACCAAACTCTACTACCAACTCACCTGCCAGACCCAGGTCGGCGGACAGTGCCGCAGTGCCCAAAAGTCCTTCCAGAGCTTCTCCCTGGACGATGCCTACCCCTTCATTCAGGCCACGGGTAAATGTGAAAGCTTCGCCGCTTTCAACAACGCAGCCTCTTCCCTCTACGGCGGAGCATCCTTCGCCGTCGCCGGAACGACCGTCCTTGCCGCTCTCTGGATGTTCTTCTAGATAGAAACATTCCACTCTTGAGGGAACCCGAAGGTGTTCAGATTTGTCCGCGGCTGTGCGAATTCAGTCCCTACTCAATGGGAATGAGAACGTGATGATTGACATGGTCTTTTTTATCTGCACCACTCTCATCATTGCTTCGTCATCTTCGATCTTGTCTATGCACTCTACACGCTATCCTGCTTATCAGGTCGCACAGCACGCAGTAGATAGAAGATCAAGCAATTCCTCCACACGACCCAGAAAATTTCATGTACATTATCTTGAACCCAACGCGAGCTTCGGCGAGAAATGCATCCTGTCAACATCCACAGCCATCAAGGTGCAGGCACGTACGATCATCGTACAGGGAGACCTCATCTACCACGATCGTGGGATGTATGTGATTCGCACCAGAGCTTACACGTTGGAATTATCCGGCAGAAGAACGTGTAGCGGCGTTTTAACCTTCGCTATGAGGCGCTTCGGTGGCGCATTTAAGCGTTTGGCACGACGCAGCTTCGCAAGCTCACAGGCGAAAATAAATGCGACACTGTGAAACAACAAGTCGTTACTTCATAATTTCAAAAAAGCATCATGAGATTGAATCGAAATATCATGTTGGCGATTGCCACGAATCGCGAGATGCGCACATCCCCACCCACTCACCCATACACTCACTCACACACACACACACCTTGTAACAAATGAATGGTTATTCTGCATGGCTGTGAAGCTTGCAGGAAGCTTGCCTGCCATTCGCGCCTGCAGTGACGCTACTGTGCCGCGTCCATAGCAATAGCGTCGTCGATTCCATGCGCCAAGTGCCCATCCTTGTATTATATGTAGGCACAGCCTGCCTGCCGATCTGGCGACGGAGCTATTTTGTTCGTTTTGGACTCCACTACGTTGTTGTTGTTGGCAGACACAGCTCGTACCGCGTTGTTCCATGCGCCAGACGTGTACTCATTTGTTGTTCGTTGGCGCCCTTCGAAGCCGGGCTGCTGTGAAAACTGCGCTTCTGCGATGAGGGAGATCACAGAACTCTTCCCGGGACCGACTCATCACCGAAACAAGAGCATCACAGGGCAAATTCCTCGTTTCCCTCATCCGCTCTCTCTCTAGCCCAGCACGTTTAACGCGCGCGAGCCAAATCGGTGGTCGATATTGATTGTGATCTGAATTTAGGGATGTGGTGTGGAAACACATGCCATGCGGTGATTCGATCAAATCAAACCCGTGCCTCACACGCGCGTTTGCTTGGCAGAGCTGGCAGGCCTCTCTTGGCAGACGCAAGAGTCGCGGGAGATTTGAAAACGGGATGTTTTCCGTGCATGGCTTAGACGGACGCGTGTGAAAGGTCGCAGTGGGATCACACGCTCCCTCTGGTCTCGATAGGGGTGAGATGGATATGTGAATAGGTTGCAAGCAGGTGCACGGTCAGGTTGCAACCCAATTTTATGCAGGATCATCTCGGTCCTGTAGCAATCAATGTGATGCCGCTACATCTTCTAGTATACTTCGCAAGGGACGGCAAATTGTCACTCTTGTTTGTCATCACGATTTCTCCTCTGATCGTGTTTTGAGAAGCGTGTTGTTGCTTCAAGCTTAATTGAAGTCATGAAGGGTACCGCGGCGGAAATTGCTCCGACAGAGGAACAATGACGTAATAGGTGGCTGTCCACCTCCCAGACCTGTACATTTTCCTATGAGTTGGACAACAATTGTATGAGTACAAGTAAGAGCCTCGCAGGATATTCAATGATGCGCAAAGTTCTAGGGTAAGCATACCCAGGCGCAATGGAACGAATGAAGCCTCGTGAGTCTGCGATATTGTCGATCGTGACCATAGCTCGCCCGCCGTCTACATCTGTTCATGATCGCCGCACAGCCACGGTCTCCTGTAGATCCGACCCAGGCTGTGCAAAGGATTAAACGTCCAAGTGTACCCGGGGACTGAAGCGAAAGAGTGATGATCACCTGTACGTTGAATCCGGACAGGAGCGTCGTGCAATATCCGTCCAACGACAAGCGCGAGACCAAGCCTTGACATCATCGTGCCAATGCTGGTGGCTTGAAATCATCCCGTGCTGAGGTCGTCGCATATAATACCATCACCACCGGAGCGAACGATTGCTCGCAACGCGAAAACCTTTCGATTACGAACAACATCGCATCGCTGCGCAAATCCGAGAATGGCCTCCACAACAGCCGACACCGACGACACCTCCGACGTGGAGACCTCCTGGCAGCCTCCCGCCGGAATCCACCCAAGCGTCAACCTTCCCCTCGCCTTCAAGATCTACTACCGCAAAGCACGCCTCACGCATTTCGAATTCTACATCGGCCACCAAAAGGGCCAAGTATTACACGCGATCTCCGGCGGATGGGAACATCTGCTGCACTCGAAGATCGGACTGCATTCGGGACCCGAGACCGACTCCCCTCTCCTCGGCAGCGCCGTCATCAGGAGCAAATCCGTCGAGATCACCCTCCCCTCATCCGGCGACACCACCCACAAGATGGAGACCACCCGGACCCACTTCCGCACGCAATCCGCCAACGGCTCCTTCGACCTGCTCGTCCCGGGGATCCCGGCGCCGGAGCATTTCGAATGGGTGGATTCGCGGGGCCCGGAGGTGCAGAGCCTGGGGAACCGGGACAAGACGGGCTGGGTGCTGCTGCGGATCGGCCACGGGGCGGAGTTGGGCGAGCCGGTGGCGGCGTACGCGTATGATCCGTGGAGCTGGAAGCTTTCGGGGCATTTTGCATTTTTCAACAGTGGAAGGACGGAGGCGTTGGGAGGGGAATTCGTGGTCTTGGCGGTGCTGTCGGCGTTGAGTCTGGGGCAGAAGAAGAGGGTGCAGTATTCGGGGACGAATCCGGTTTTTATCAGGGATTGAATAGGGAGGAGTGAGTTTTCGAAGTGTGTATCTATGGTGATTGGTTGATTTCATGTGCGGAGGAAGTATGAGATTCCTGGTATTGTTTGTTTTTTGACTTTCTTAACTTTGTTTGTTTAGTCGGTTGCTGGTGGAGGCTGAATGTTGAGTTTGGACTGACATCGAAGCGAAAGTTGACGAGACACCTATCGCAAGTTTTGTCGAGGGCCGTGGACGGATAACCTTGCACACGTCGAAGGATCACCGCCAACCTAGGTATTATGGAAACCAGCTGTCAAGCCAGAGCGATGGGAAACGACCCTGGAGAGGCAAGACTCTATGTACACCTCTATAACATCAACGCGATAAGCCTTCCATCATGCGCGGGAAAACCTGCTTGGCTCGTGCAGTATTCGCAGTGACAGCGCCGTGAAACAACAAAAATCGGGGTGAGTGGGCCAGCAGTGACGAAGTGACAAGTGGGTAGCGAACGATCACAAAGTGCCGGGTGTCCCTGGAAGTGGGTCCAGGAAGGAACACACTCCTTCCTGCGATGACGATGGTCGCAATAGTCTGGAGCCTCATTATTACTGTGCCTCTCACTCTCGGAAGATTCCTTCGCGTACGCGCCCACACACCCGAACGATCGGACGAACCACTGTGCTGTGCTGTGCCGCTCAAGTCCGAACCGCGCTTACCCTGGCGATGGCATAACACACCTGGGCAGTCACCTAGGTATCCAAGGTTTCCATCGCGCGCCTGGCGGGAAGTGTATCGAGCCGTTCCTTCTCCCTTGCGGACCCTGTTCTGTTCTGCCCGGGCCGGCCGCGTGCAAGAAAAAACGTGCGCCGCCGATCTCTTTCCATCGGTTGACGTGGGGACTATGATGAATGGATGTCCTTTTTCGTAGACCGCCATGTGTTCCTCGCTTCTATCATGTCACCCTGGCTAGGGTCAGTTTTCGTTACTCGGCAGAAAAGTATGTCGGAAAGGCTGGTATATTGTAATACAGTGTGGTTGTTCTCGTAGGTGACCGTCGTGCGGACGAAAGGAGCGAGTTACACCCACATACTGCGAGGGACAATTCCTCGAGGAAGTACGACAGATGCCCGATACTTCCACCAATCAATATTACTATCATTGTTACTTCGTCATCAATAATGAAGGATACATGCCTGTTCGACGCAAAGCCATCATCCTGCCGAGTTTCTGTCGTGTCAACGCACGATTCATGGTCGTCGTCGAGAAATCGTCGAGAGTAGATTCCCTCTGTATCGGGCTGATTGGTCGCGAGGTCGGGCTGAATTGACCGCATCCAGAAAGGCGGACAGGCAGAGGGATCGTCGCTTCCAGCCCGCCCGCCCGCTCATCGTTCTACACGAACACATCCACACGCGGTGACCGAGAAAGGCTATAATAACACCCACAGAAGGACGGCCGGGGCGAACATGCTCTGCATATCCCTCCTGCAAGACATCTTCCTCTCCTCACCCGACAAGCGACAGCAGAAACGCACGACAACAGCGGCTGCATATCTGACACCGGTCGAAGGGTGCGCACGCGATCTCATCAGACAGCCATCTCCAATCTCAGAAGGCGGACGATCGGATAAAGTGCAGCACTCCCTCCAGCTAGTGTACCAGAAAACGGAGCAGGCTTGTTGTTTTACTGGCAGACTTGCATTTTGCGTCGTCTCAGATCTGGTTCCAGAGTATCGCCGACAGATAGCCTCCTGCTGGTCTTTGGTCAAGACGCCGATACATAGCCGCGACGTATTGATTGACTACGCGCGTGATTCGGGAAATCCATTACTTCATCCCCCTCGCTAGCAGGTTGCGAGGTAGCCCTCACCGCTCATCAGTCGGGCACCACATCAGCACCATATCAGCACGACAAGTCCCACGACGAACTCTGCGATAAAGACTTGGATAGATTCAAATCGAGGACAAACAATTCCACAAAATTTGCGACACGCATCTCGACATCCCCAAAATCCACAGAAACACATACACACCCACGCTTTCCTCGTGGATCATTCCTCCCCATCCACGAACTCCGCTTGAGCTGCAACAGGACGTCATCCGTTTTCCCACCACGGCGACGGGCAACCCCACCGGATCACCACCGTGCAGCGCGCTTGCGGACGTGTGTGCTGGTCCGTCCGTCCCACTCGCAAAGGCCAGCGCCGACCACGCCCACGCCCACGCCTCCAGGTCCGCCGCCGAATTGCAGCTCGTTTAGAAAGCCAGACAGGGCAGAGAGCAGGGCAGACGGGAGAACCATTTTCATGCCAACGTGGCTGTGCCTACGGGTGATACAGTACAGTAGATCACACCACAGGAGGTCTCTCTTCTTCTGGCAGTGTCGTCATCTGAGCGAGAGTGGTTGCATTTAGAGAATCGGCCGCCTCCTCACCTGATTGCACCTCCTCCGATTTGTTTGAGAAACTCTGGAAATTTGGTTCATACTTATACTGTGTGTGGGCTGGTAACGTGAGCAGTTCTCGCGCCCAAGGCTGGTGGTTCTGCTTGCCCTCGAATCTTTCTGTTTTATTTACCCCAGGCTCAGTCGCGCATCATCAGCCCGCCCACGCAGCACACCGGCCGGTTCCCAACTGTCGCCGCTTATTATTGTTTGAAGCCTGCTGCTTGCTGCTGCGCCTCGCCAACGGGTTTCGGTCAGGCCGCCCTCTGCCATCGGTCTCTGTCACAACGAACGCACACCCCGACACCAACATATTCCATTCATACCATACAGCAGCAGAGGATAACCCCGCCACGTTCTCAATTCTACCGCCGGATTCCCCATCATGGCCGACTTTGTCGAGCTGGGCGCCGAAGCGGTCAACCATCTCACCGACAAGCATTTCGACAAAGGATATGATGTCTATCGGAAATACGTCAACGGCGAAAAGATCGAAAGCGTTGTCACGCCGTACGACCGCGAAAGGGAGAGAAAGCGTCGAGACTCCGAGACCGCCGCCCGATCTAACCACAAAGACCCGGAAAAGCGCAGCTCACCACCACGCGCATCATCGCAAGCGGGAGGAAGCAGCCGGGAAGTGAGGTCATCTGCCGCCACGGGTGCTGCTGCTGCTGCTGCTCCACCACCGCCGCCTGCAACAAGTGGCGGCTTGCCCGAGTCTCACCACCACACTGCCCCCTCCATCACCAACATTGCGGCACAGTCGACATCTTCGCGCCGAAAACAACGCAACCAACTCCCCAGCCCCGAACGCGATACTTTCCAATCTACTGCTATTCCTATCGCCGCTGTTGGAGCCGCCGCCGCCGCCGCCGGTGCATATACATATAACAACAACAGCAACAACCCCACCCGACGCGACCGCGGATTCGAACGTGAAAGCAGCATCTCCGACCAAGTGCTACGAGAATACGAACGCGAAGTCGACGACCCGACCCGTCGCGCCGAGAAAGTCCTCTCGCCCAGCCAACTGAACAAGATCCCTCGCTCATCGACGACGACGAACAAATCCATCGGAGGGAGCTACCGTCGCGACAGCGCCATGACTTCCCGTTACGCTGACGACTACCGCGAGGCCGGCTCACAATACGCCGGCAGCCAACGACCCCGCTCACAACCTCCCCGCAGCCGTTATGACGACGACGGCGATAGCGACTACGATGAGAAATCCGGTCGTCGTTCTCGCGGCACCGGCCGTGGGTATGACGACCGCGACTACGACCGCGTGATTGAGGAGACGGAACGTTATCGGGGTCCGGTAGGTGCAGGACCACTTGTGGTGCGTGTTCGCCTCCAACTTCTTTCCCTCTTTCGTTACTTCGCGCATCATCATCGAATAACATTCCCGTTCCGTCACACCATTTCGCTAACTTCACCCACCCATACAGCCCTTCGCCCGCCGCGAAAGCGAAAGCCGCTACGACGACGACCGCACCTACACCAAAGGCGCGCCCACCACCACCGTCACCCAATACCGCGACGGCGGCGGCAACGACCGCGACCGCGACACCTACCTCACCCGCCGCACCTCCCGGCGGGGCCGCGACTCGGACTACGACAGCCGCAGCCGCTCTCGCTCGCGCAGCAACCAAGGGGGCCCGCGCTGGAAGGAGAAACTCGAGGACACCTTCGACACGTCGGCGCAAGGGCTGGGCGTGGGCCTCGCCGGCGCGGTCATCGGCGGCCTGGCGGGGCGCGAGTTCGGCGGCAAGAACGGCGGCAAGAACGCCCAGCGCGACATGGCGATCGGCGCCCTCATCGGCGGCCTCGGCGCCAACATCGCCACCAACCAGTACCGCGAGTGGAGGGAGAAGAAGGAGGACGAGAAATACGAGAGGGGCAGCGGCCATCGCGAGGAGCGGTGGGAGGTCGGCCGGAGTCGGAGCAACGTGAGGTGAGGACGATGTGCATCGAGCGAGGATCTCGCGGTTCGGGGAATATTTGGATGATGATGATTGTGATGATGATCTCGAGATGAGATCGGGGAATGTAAACTTTTTTTTCAAAACCCTTTGCAATGATGGATGATGAATGATGATGATGATGATATATACAACTTCCCCTGCTCTTTTCTCTCTTTCTTTCTCTCTTTCTTTTCTTCTTTTTTTGCTTCTGGAAACTACGGATCCCTTCACCGTCTCTCATCCTTGTCCCTGTCTGAGGTGGAATAGCATACTACTGAGAAACCGACGAGAGCGGAGGAGGCAGGAAGGGGGCTCCAACGACACATCTATCCGGCCCACGGAATCCTCCCCTCATTTCCCTCCCTGATCTACTTCTAAGGTTGTCATCCATCCCGGGAATGGAGATCGGCGGGGGGTTCTCTCAGACATGATACATCGAAGTCTGATTTTTCGTCGACGATGGGGTTTCGATGATTTTGGTGGCTACGAACTGTCCTCCTTGTACTACGTGATACCATCCGTGGAATTCCTTTCCTTCCTACTCTGTTGTTGTTAGTCCTCGGACGTCGAAGCATCTATAGGTGTTTATTTCCATCTTGTTGATGAGAAATTCCAGGCGCTACCCTTCTCCTTCTTTTTCTTCTCCTCCTGTCTCTCTTCCTCCTTGACCGCCTTGCCTTCTTCTTCCACCGAATCTCGCGCAAAACCATCAGTGACAACTCATAGGTTTTCTTCGTCTGGATTTCTTCTGTCGTCATCTCATGGATATATACCTAGGTACTTCGCCGTCTTTTCTTTTTCTTTTCTTTTCTTCCTTTTCTCTTTTGCTCGCGTCCTGGCGTTTACTAGACTCCCCACCTTTCTCATTGTCACAGTATGAGACTATTGTTGTTGTTGTTTTACCCGGTTTTGGGAAATCTACCCAGGACATCCGATCCCGTTTCGCGAGTTAGCACGGAGGAGAAGAGAAGAGGAAACGATCCAAATCTATGTGGAGAGACATGGCTTTCCAGCGTGAGGAATTTTTCTGCGTGGTGCATCCGACATTCAATTGGGTTTTCTCCCGATTTTTTCTCGTATATGTACATGACATGACATTCCGTCCCATCGATCGTGAGATTTCGGCCATCAAATCCCCATCAATTTCCCCATCAATTTGGGCCGAGTTGGAGGAAGACCCTCGAAATGGGCCCCCCGCCAAGTCATTCCTCCCTCTACTTTATCTCCTCGATTCCGTGCCCCAGCCCTGTGGACAGTCTAGTCTGCCGGATCAACTGGGACCCTGATGAGATCCCGGCGAACATGACCATCGATGTTGTTCTGTAGAATGTAGAGGACAATTGCGACACACACTCACAGTGAGAGAGGTAGAGGGCTACACATACGGTCCTGTATGATCTTGCTTCCTGGGTGCATCCAGGTAGACGACGGATGGATCACTGAGTCGCCAGATGCCAAGGAGAGGATGGAAGGATACAAGGCGCATGATCAGCCTGCGTGATAGATATCCAGCAGCTGCCTCAGGCGTCACGTGCCCGGCTGGGCGAACTTGCATCCCTCGCCTCGAGTGTACCTAATACCTAGCCTGGCCTAGCGACCGAACGAGCCGACGGGGGAATGACTAGACCACCTTCCGCCGCGCGCGTGCCTGTCTGGTCACTCAATCATCACTTCATCGCCCGGACTGAGACATCACCTCAAGCCGGCGGCCTCTCTGCTGCAGCTGCCCACATCACCTTTGGTCTCTCTTTTTCGAACTATATACATTCTCTAAACCTGATACTTACATCTTCCTGGAAGACGTCCCATTTCATACATCCACAATTTCATCCATTCGTTCACAACCCGCCCTAATTGAAAACATCAGCCCTTAACCTAGAACAATCGTCTTCCCCTGGTGAAACGGGGGAGAGAGAAAGGGAGACAGAGACAGAGAAGGAAACACCCCGTCAGACGGCAGCAATGTCCTCGCGCGAACCGGAACCGCTCCTCCACCGCCCTCCCTCGCAAAACTCCGCCGACACCCAACATGGCCTCGAAGAGGAAGATGCCCTCCTCACCGGCCACCGCACCGGCAAACAAGCCGACACAGACGGCACCAGTCCCCGCCGGAAATGGCGCGAGATAGGGTTCTTCGTCTGGGCGCTCCTCGCTACGATCGTGGTCGTCGTGCTCGCCGTCGTCCTCCAGCAGCAGGTCTCGCGGGTAGGCGGAGATCCGGATGATGGGAACAACAACGGCGGGAAGGAGGGAGGGAAAATCACGGGGAAGAGGAATCTCATCTTTATGGTCTCGGACGGGATGGGACCTACGAGTCTGGCCCTCACCCGGAGCTGGAGACAGTATACCGAGGGTCTTCCCTGGGGCGCGGAGACGCTCGTCCTCGATCGCCATCTCATCGGACAGAGCCGCACGCGGAGTTCGAGCTCGTTGGTGACGGACTCGGCCGCCGGCGCGACGGCGTTCTCGTGTGGAATCAAATCCTACAACGGGGCGATTTCGGTCTTGCCGGATCACGGCCCTTGTGGGAGTGTCATGGAGGCGGCGAAGCGGATGGGTTATACGACTGGATTGGTGGTCACGACGCGCATCACCGATGCGACTCCCGCGGTGTTCGTCAGCCATGTGCGGACGCGCAGCATGGAGGACGAGATTGCGCTGCAGTTGATCGGGGAGACTCATCCGCTGGGGAGGATGGTGGATTTGGTGCTCGGTGGAGGGCGATGTCATTTCCTCGGCAATGAGACGCTGGGGAGCTGCCGTGCTGATGATGTCGATGTTGTGGAGACGGCGAAGAATTCAGGTTGGAATTATATCGATAACCGGGACGATTTCGACAATCTCGGCACGGATGCGGTGTTGCCTCTCCTCGGCCTGTTCGCCGGTGGTGATGTGCCCTACGAGATCGACCGTCGCTTCCAGGAAGAGGAATACCCGTCCCTCGAACAAATGACCCGCACCGCGCTGAAACTCCTCGAATCCGCCACGCAAGACTCGGAACAGGGTTTCTTCGTGATGATCGAAGGCTCACGGATCGACCACGCCGGCCACGCCAACGACCCGGCCGCCCAGGTGCACGAAGTCCTCGCCTACGACCGCGCCATGTCCGTGGTCCTCGACTTCATCGAATCCACCGACGTCCCCACCCTGATGGTCAGCACGTCCGACCACGAGACGGGCGGCCTGGCCACCGCCCGCCAACTCCACACCACCTACCCGGAATACCTCTGGTACCCGAGCGTGCTCGCCAACGCGACGCACTCGGCCTCCTACACGGCGCACGCCTACCACGACTACCTCATCTCCCACCAGTCCACTTCTTCCTCCTCCCCCGAGGAAGAAACCTCCTCCGCCGCCAAAGACAAGAAGCTCACCTCCTACCTGAAATCCCTCCTCGCCACCTCCCTCGGCATCACCGACCCCTCCTCCTCCGAGCTCACCGCCCTCATCACCGACCCGGACTACGCGGCCTACAGCCTCGCGGAGATGATCTCGCGGCGGGCCCAGCTGGGCTGGTCGACGCACGGCCACAGCGGCGCCGACGTCAACATCTACACGTCGGACCCCTCCCTCGCCGGCCCCAGCCTCAGCGGCAACCGCGAGAACACCGACGTCGGCGCCTTCCTGCGGTCCTTCCTCGACCTGGACGCCGAGGTCGAGAAGGTCACGCGCGAGCTCCGGCGCCACGCGGCTTCCCTGGGCGCCGTCAGCGAAGAGGCCTTCCTGGGCCCGGTCCCGCCTGGCGCCGAGCGTCTGGACGGCCAGGACCACTTCGAGCATTACACCGGCGACCATAAGATGCACCGTCGCGGCGTGGTCGAGCCCGGGGCGTGTTCGTGCGGCTTGTAGTATAACTGCTGTTGTTGTTGTGCCTGGTGAGACCTTTGAGGTTCCCACCCCGACCTTTCTTTACAATTTGTTGTCAGGGTTTAATATCATCATGATCCTTTATTCCTTTTGAAGCGCGGTTCCAAGGTCGGTGGGCGGTGACGATGACCGATCAATAGAGAGAGAGAGAGAGACCAACTGGAATTGAACGGGCCCAGATCCCCAAACGAATGAAAATCAAAATAAAACCGGGGAGACAATCCGAACTCGTTTTGAAATCGTCGTCGTCATCGTCGTCCTCGAATACCGCAGAGAATCAAAATAATATTGACAAACAACCCCAGATGGGAGAAAAATCCCGACCGGATTCCGAAGTTTCGAGCCCCCCCCCCCCCCGGCCCCCGGAAATACTGTAGACAAAAAACTGAAGAAACGTCACGGAAGAACCGCTGGCCAATATCCAATACCCAACAATAACTAATCAGCCCGAGGAGAGAGAGAGAGAGAGAGAGATTTCCAACTTTTTGGTTCTCTTTCTTTCTCTCTTTCTTTCTTTCTTTCGGTCTTTCATACGTACATGTATACGTATATACATACATATACGTACGAATGGAGCCGTCGGTGGTCCGATCGCCGCCGGCGTCAATCAAACTCAGTTCGAGGCAAGTCATGTCAATCCAATCCAGTCTAATTCGAATCCATTCCATCCTCGGGTGGATTCTCTCGGGTTGATTTTCTCGGTTGGATTGTCTCCATTTGGTTTTCTCGGCTCGACTACTCAGTCCGAGCAGAACAGAGCAGAGCAGAGCGAGGGAAACGGCAACCGCAGCAGCGCCAAGAACAAGCACCGGAGAGAGAACGAGAAAAAACCCCGGGAAAAGACGAGGAGAGAAAATCAAAGGGCGAAAAAATAAACATTTCAGATTAGGAAGAAGAAAAAAACACATCGTCGTCGTATTCTCATTCGTCGTGGCGTGGCGTGGCGTGCCCGTCCGCTCGTATCCTCTCCACTCATCCTCGTTCTTTCCCCCCTTCCTGTCTGATGCTTTCCTTTCCTTTCCGCGTCCCCGCCCCGCCTCGCCTTCCTTTTCGCACATTTCTTCGTAGCCCCCCATGACGTCTCGTTCGTTTCATTCCAGCTCAGCTCAGCTCGGTCCTGCGGCCATCGGCGTGGCGGCCGTGGTCTGCGTCAAGCGAGTCTCCGCTCGGATCGATTTTCGAGAGGGGAAGAGGGGTGAGTTTCTCATTTGCCCAGGCTGCCCTTCGCGACGTCAGTGGTGGGTTCCGCCACGCCGCCATCAGCGCTGATGTCCGCGACGGTGCTGGCGGTGGTGGGGTCTTCGGGGTCATTCTCGCTGGTGGCGACGGCATCCGTCGTGGTGGCGGCGGCCGGAGCGGAGGGGGGGAGTTGGGATGCCAGTGCCGTCATCGGCTCGGTCGAGGTGGGGCTGACTTCCTCCAGGACGGGCGATGGGGAGCGGAAGGCCGAGGATGAAGGGACGGGTTGGCCGGAGGGGGTTGTGGTGTGGTCGTTGCTGGACGGGTTCGAGTTGTAATTCGGCGCGGGGGAGGTGAAGAGGTTTCCTGGACCATTCTGCTGCTGCTGCTGCTGGTGGTGAGGGAGCGTGGTCGAGGAGGAAGTGGAGTGGTCGCCGTCTTCCTCGTGCGTGTCGCCTGTGCCGCCGAGGTGTTCGTCGTCGCTGGAGCTGTTGCTGCGATGGTGGTCTCCCGAGGGAATCCCTGTGGAGGAGATGACGCCGCCGTTGGCGATCCCGGCTGAGGCTGAGTTGGAGCTGTTGCTGGCGCGGGGGCGGGTGTTCATGCTCTCGCGGCGCAGACGCTCGGCTTTGTCGCTCAGGACCTTGGCTTCGTGAGCGGCACGCTCGGCGCGTACCTGCTTGCGCCACATGGAGGCGTATCGGCCGGACTTGTTGGCGATGAGGTCGTTGTGGGAGCCCGCTTCGACGACCTGGCCGTCGTGGATGACGAGGATCTGGTCGCACATGGTGATAGTGCTGAGACGATGGGCGATGATGAGCATGGTACGGCCCTGAGCGAGGGTCTGCAATGCGGATTGGATGTGCTCTTCGGTGTTGGTGTCAAGTGCGGCGGTCGCTTCGTCGAGCAGGATGATTCGCGGATCCTTGATGATGGTGCGTGCGATGGCCACACGCTGCTTCTCCCCGCCAGAAAGGCGAAGACCCCGTTCGCCGACTTTGGTATTGTAACCGTCCGGGAAGCTGAGGATGCGATCATGGATACATGCAGCCTTGCATGCCTCGTAGATCTCTTCGTCGGTAGCAGACTGCCGGGCGTATCGAATATTGTACATGATCGACTCGTTGAAGAGGGCAGTGTCTTGCGGGACTACACCGATGTGTCTCCTCAAGCTGTCGAGGGTCAAGGTGGAAATGTCGCGCCCGTCGATTTCGAGCATGCCACTTTGCGGGTTATAAAACCGGAACAGCAGGCGGAAAATGGTAGATTTGCCACCACCCGACTCGCCAACAAACGCGGTAGTGGTACCGGGTTTGCAAGTGAAGGAGAGACCTCGCAGCGCAGACTTGCGCACATCGTATGAGAAGTGCACATCGTTGTACCGAATCTCTCCCTCACAGGTCGTAGCCTCGATCGCATCGGGGTCTTCGACCACGCTGGGTGTCTGTTTGAAAAGCTCCAGCATCCGCTCGGTGTTGATCAGCGCATTTTGAACCTGTCGGAAGAATGTCCCAAAGAAGTTGAGAGGTCCTTGGAGCAGCGCGAGATACGTCAGCAATGTGATGAAATCGCCCACGTCCAAGCGCCTTGTGGTGACTTGGTATGCAGCAATAAAGCTCATGATGATCAGGCCCAGCATGAAGACGAGATTCTGCACGGTATTGAGGACTGCCAGTGAGAAAACGACGGTCGCTTCAGCGCTTTGGAATTTCCCCATGGCTTCCCGATACCGCTGGAACTCGAACTGTTCCGCGTTGAAATATTTGACGGCTTCATATGACATGATGGAATCCGTTTTGACTGCGCTTTCGGCGCGAGAAGCGTTTTGAGATTGGCGACGTGCATCTGCGCGCCACGAAGCCATGTGAATGGTCACATAGGCGTACCAAAAGGTCACGATAGCAATGACCAGGGCGTAGTATGCGTCAAAGTACAACAAAGTGTAGGCCATGGCGACCAGCAAATCGACCAGCATCGGAATCATCTGGAACGTGACCGATTCGAGAAAGGTGTTGACTGCCTCACCCTTGCTCAAAGCAGAGATCAACTCGCCAGTCTTTTTGTTCAGGTGGAATTCCAGGCTCAGCTGATGGATATGCTCGAAACCTGCGACAGACAATTCGCGGAACGAGTATTGCTGGATGGGAATCCACAACAACGTGCGCGCCGCAGAGAGAAGACCTTGCGCTCCCTGGAACAAACGGTAGACGACGTAGATGATGATGGCGAACCACGGCATGCCGAATGTGCCACCCTTGCCGGCGAGGATATTGGTGATGTGACCGAGTTGAGTCGGAACCAGGAGCACGAGGCCACGCTGCAGGAATATGATGAAAATGCAAATGACGAAGTGAACTTGCAGTCTGCGGTTTTTGGAGGGCCAAACGTACGGCAGGAAGACACGATACGCGTTGATGTATTCCCACCAATGGACTTCTGGATTCGACGTTGGCTTCTCCCATCCCGCGGGCTCTTCTGCAGATCCGGAATGTGCTGCAGCAGCATGGTGACCATTTCCTGTCGCTCTGCTGCCGTCGGCGTCTCCGTTCGCGGCGTCTCCGTTCGCCTGAGAATGTGTTCCGTAGTCGACATGCGCAGATCCATTGGCTTGTTGATTTTCATCAGACAACAATGGAGAAGACTCCTCGGGGATGTTCACTTCCTCGACCCTGTTCTTCCTGGACGGTTTCCAGTCCAGGGCGAACAGCGCGTAAAATGTGACGAGCGCAACGAGGAGGAAAATGCGACCGAGATCGAAAATGACTTCGAGAATCTCCCAGCCCGTCATGTCTCCTTGGAAGCCTCCGCCAGCTGGCCGATCTACTCCTAGCTCGCGATGCGCGGCGGTGTAAACGATCAGAGTCGTCGCCACGAGGATAGCTTCCATGATCAGCGCCAAGATCCAGCTCATCCAGTGAGCGGTCGTTGGGGAATGCTTTGATTCGATCAAATCAATGACGAATAGCAAATACACCATGAAAGAAGCTACGAGGTAGACCTGTCGTATATCGTTAGTCCTGGTTGCTGCTGTCATCGGTTACGATGATGTTTCCTCCCCCTCCTTGAACATACCGTTGTTGCCTCGCCGCACCAATAGCGCTCTTCTTGCTCCACCAACGCATGTAGGACGACAACGACCATGTTGCCTACCAGACTGAGAACGACCCCGATGCTGGTCCACTGGAAGAAGAGCTTCCTGGGCTGGCTGAATTCTACATGTTCTGAGGTATCGCGTACTCTTTGAGTCGGGCTCTTCCGAGGCAAAGGTTTGCCGCCTGGGCCTACCAGATTCGTTTCTTGCGCCTCCCGTCTTTCCTTTTTTATGCTATTCAAGACGGATAGGGTGGTGGCCACGACGAGATAGAAGATCAGCAAGACGATGGGATTTGCGACTTGCACAGCTTTGAGAATCTTATAAGCCGTGGAGGAAGCCGAAGAGGCAGAAAATATGTCCAGGCGCTCGGCCATGGCAGAATGTCCTGCCATTCTGTGTGGGAGTCTAAATCCCCGAGGGGGATATTGCCAATTGACCAATTAAATGTCCTCGCTCTTGCTAATTATCCCAAGCTCTTTTAATATGACAGCGCTGGTGCCGTGAGGCGGGTATCGTTCTGATGCAGCCACTTGCGAGAAAGTTCCAGATGAAAGCGACGAACCAATCCAGGTCGTAGGACAAGCGTGTTCAAAGTGGTAACGACAGTGTCGATCAGAGATCGTGACCAGGTCGCTTCAAGAGAATAGAGAGAACAGGAAAGCAGCTCGGATCTGGGAGTGTGCCAGGGCGAGAAGATCGGGAGAGCGAGGTAGAAGCCGGTGATGTGAGGGAAAAGCAACAGCGGCCAAGGATGTTGTCTTAGCAATCAGAGGAGATCTGGAGTGGCGAGGTCGCGCGACTCGCCATATCTATTCCGGGAGAGGCGATAGCAAATGAAGAGCAAGTATGGAAGGTGACGGGTTGGCGAACTCGGGTGGAGAGCCGAGCAAGCAGTCAAGCAGGCAGGCAGGCGGGATAGGCAGTGGCAGTGGCAGTGGCGTCAGAGCCGAGGAGAGCGAGGTGGGATTTGCTTGCGAGGCCCGAATCCAGAATCAAACTGGGCAGCTCATATGAGGCTGAGAAGCTGACGACGCGATTGCTTCTTCGGGATGGTGATGTACAGCTGCGGTTGGTGTATATGAAGCAAGCGTGAGGGTCCTCTCCGCGTGTCACGAGAAGAGTTGAGGAGGTCGTATCACTTGACACAGCGTACAAGACTAGCAGCAGCTGAGGGCGCGAAGAGTGGTAAATGGAAACGAGAATGGCGGCAGCAGCACTGGAGAGAGAATAGAAGAATGACCAAGAGCGGCTTTGTTTTAGCTGAAGACTAGTGGTTCCGGGCCGGGGAGGATAGGAAGAAGGTGTCTCTCGAGTTGACCACAAGACGACTTTCGAGGTCCTCTGTGTCCGTGAAGCACCAGAGACGACGCGTTTGATGAGGTCCGCGCGTGTGAGAGGGTCGAACAATGTCGACGTGCGAGGAGGAGGAGGAGGTGGTGAAAGAGGAGGAGGAGGATGAAGTGCGTCGGTTGGGAGATGGCACAACAGAGGGAAATGATATCTACAGGTCCGTCGGGTCAGGGATCAACGAGGTCGGTTTGATGTGTCGCGATGCGGGTCAAGGTCTTGCTTGTATCCGGAGGGGAGATTGTGGAAGTGGTATGGGATTGGGCATGGGCATGGGTGTCAGGTCGAAGGCGATGGCGATGTCTGATCGGGGAACGGTTGGAGTGGCGGTGGCATGTGGATGAATTAGTGGAGGTAGTCTCTGGCATAGCGCAATAGTAGCGGCGGCAGCGATGATGGTGGTGGTGGTGGTGGTAGCAGTGGTAGCAGTGGTGGTGGTGGTGGTGGTGATGGGTTGGCCAAGACGATGTGAGTGCGCCCCCGAGAGAAACTGAGTTTTCGATCGATGGCGCGGGTTCGGCATCATTCATAGACAGATTCATCACATCTGGGCATGTGGAGGAGGAGGAGGAGGTCGAACAGGAATTGGTGGTGGTGGAGAGAAGATCTAGGGCACGTTTCCCTCCCTCTTGACCGGCGGCCGTGTTCTCACGGAAACCACCTGCCTGATGATTCGTGAGTTCGTATAGATAGCCTCGCCTACGGAAGCGCAACATCATCTACGATTCTACATGTAGGACCGACTTCGTCCTCTGGTGCCGCGGTCCAGCGACCTCTCACTCTCCCCTGCCTTGGTGGGGTTGATGAACATCTCAAGCTGTTGTGGAGTCGACCGCGCAAAGCGATGATCTCCATGTCTATCACAAGCCAGGGCCAGCGTATCAGATGCCGTTGGATGCAGGATAGAGTTGGGCACGGGGTAGAGACATCCATGCGATCGGCATGCATCTGGACGCCAATTGCCCCAGATTTTGGGGAGAGATCGACAGGACACCACGACGCGCGGTGGATGGTTGTGCTCCAGAATGGAATGGTGAGAGGGCACTCCGGTTGAGAGATTCGTGACGGGCTCTCACGGCAGCGGCGGCTGGACGACGCCGACACAGGTCGAGAATAGTGGAGGCGCGCGTTTCTCCCCATTCTCCATAGCCTCGAACAACAACAATAACGACGACGGCAGCAACAGCAGCAGCGTCGGAGAGCAGAAAGGAGAAAAAAAATTGAGGCGGATGAGGCTTGCAGTGTTCATGCAGGTGGTGGGAAATGCGGTGTGCTCTCCTGCGACCCAATGCACCGAAACCTTGGAAGTCTTCGGCAAATGCCCATTGATTCCTCGATGGGTCTAAAACGATGGGGGTTAAAAAAATAAACCAGTCGACGTCGGTAATTGTCATTGGGAACATCCATGAGATCCTCATGCAGCTAATCATGCACATGCGAAAAGCCCTCCAGGTATACGATACATGCACGGAGGGAAAGCCTGCATGCAGTATTGGTGCATATCCTTGTCACGACGGATCTGTGAGGGCGCCCTGGTGTGCATGATGAAAGTTCGGCATCCGATGGGTAATAATTGAGGAAATTCTTTGATCATACCTATTACTGTACATGGGTTGAACATCGCGATACATTCGTGTGACCGACCACCACTTACTGCAGCAGAGAGGTCCGTTCGATACTGTAGATCAAAAATATCATGCGCACCGAAGCCATCCTCTTTGGATGTAGTAGACATGACACGAGCACATCCAGTAGATCAAACCCTTGTCCAGATAAATAGGTACTGCACAAGAGACATCGATCTTCGCCCCTTCACCACTCCGCACCTGCAGTATTCAAACGGAAAAGCCACTCAGGGTGAGAAACATACCCAGCCAAGCCCGATGACATGTCTCTCCACCGTCATCGTCATGCGATCCGATCTCCCTGGAATGTCTGCGTCTCGTGTCTCGTAAAAGAAAGGAAGGGAGAAAAACAAAAAGGTCAGGTCCTCCGACCATATCTAGAACAACCGGTGCACACCTACCACCACACCCTTCGCATGTCTCTCTGACACTGCGGCCCGTATGTGGACCAAAAAAACGGAAAGAATGCGCCTCCACATGTCTCTCCCGGGTCCCGAACTGACACACAGCATCTGACCTGAATTAGTGCCGTCCTCTCTCTCAGAGCTCGACAGAGTCATCTTCCTCGTCGCCACGATCATCGCCGGCCGGGGCGTACCGATATGATCTCTGTATCGTGGCGTCAGCTGCGCTCTCTCGCTTGTCCTGCTCCCCGAGCCGAGCGAGGAACGGGAGATGGAAAGTAGGCGAGAGCGCGCTGCATGGCGACGTGTCCGCGTCAGATCCCGGCCCGGTCGGATCATGACATGACGTGACATGAGAGGCAATGCGACAGGCTCGATGACAGCGAACAGACTTTGGCATGTCTGCGTACGTATAATGACATGCGCAGTTTTCATTTTCTGTCTGCGCATAAGAATCCGCAGAAGGGTGGGTGTCTGTCCCGCATCCATCCAGGCTGGAACGGTCGCGGCATACATCCACCCTCTCGACTCCATCGTCGCCCTCACAGTGGTTGTCTACCATCAACACCACCCAGAAACCAGCCCGCAGGGATGTCTGCTGGCCTGGGCGTGAGAGGTTGCGCCTCTCTGGAGAAACGTTGAGGAGGAGCGTCGCGGAGGACGCCGCCGCCGCTGCAGGTATGTATAATGAGATCGCACATGCCGTACATCGCCGGGCGGACGGGCGGGTTCGCGGATGGGCCGGGGAGATGTGTGTGATGCGGGAGGGGCACATATTTCGACGACGACAAACGACGACGACGATGACCACAGGTGGGTTTTTCCATTACGCGTACGAGATTTCGGCTATGTATCCCTGGTGACTTGTGTTGTTATCCAGTTGTGCCCTGGATTATGATCTCTATCACTGTTGGTGGATTGGATTGGATTGGATTGGATTGGCGTGATGAGGATGCAGCAGGACAAGGAGCCGCAAGCACAGGCACCTTACAACGACCGACTGCGCATCCAGACCGCCTTTTCGCTATATCGTACATCATCTCCCCATCCATCTCCTCTGTCTATCGATGTCGTGACTCCGCGAACGACTCATCCGGGGGGAGGAAGATGATCGCGATGGGCTTCATCTACACTATATCTCTCCAATCATCCCTCGAGCAGGGTAAGTCGTCTGTCGGTGATGAGTGGATGTGGATGTGGATGCATGGTGGCATGTCGGGGTACCTGTCTACATGCACAGTACATCCAGCCAGCCGGATCTGCTTCCGCGATGCATCTCGAGCCCGCATGATGTGAAAATCACCACCACCACCACCACATGCTGAAGTGGAGTGTGGACGCCGACCTTACCCCGTGTACAGTTGAGAAACACCAGACAGCCTCCGCTGAGCCGCAGCGGCTCTGACGATACTGTAATAGCTCGACGAGGCACCGCACTCCATGAGTGAGGATACCTCCATCCAGGCCGGTCAGACGGTCCCCTTGTTGCTCTCGCGAAAGACGACGACGGAGACGAACTTGGGAAGCGGTGGATGTGTCGGACGTCAGCATCTCAACCTTCCCTGTAGGTCGTGTGCATCCTCCAACCATGTCATAGCGATGGTGCCGAAACGTCGTGATCCCTCAACAAACCTTCCCATCTGACCCCAGTGGCTGTGGGAATGGATGCGAAAAGTATCGGGCGCCCATCGACGATCGATCTCTGATCCTTCTCGCCCGGACTTGATGCTCCTGTTCACTGCCCCGGAGAGAGAGAGAGAGAGAGAGAGAGACAGAGAGAGAGAACTCAAGCAGGATTGTAGTGGGTTGGGGTTAGGGTTGCGACCCAGAGTGCTCGCTTGAGATGCTTTGCTTGTTCCTCCCCACCAAATCTCGATGGATGGATGGATAGATGGGTGGAACGACATCCCGCTCTGGAGCTCTTCGTCTCCTGCAGAAACTCTACTGTACGATGCCACGCCACTGCTGCATGCGGCACAGAAGTCAGGTACGTAGACCAAGACATGGAAATCATTTGATACTGTATGTTAATCTGCCTGCCTGCATGTGAGTGAATGCATCTGTCACATGGCATGGACACCAAAAAAACCCCCCCAAAGGTGAAACACTCTCCCCATGCCACAGTACATGCTACCCTTACACCGCACTGTACGTACTGTACATCCCTCTCACGACTCACGCCCGTTTCTCCGAAGCAATTGCAGTCTCACGCAATCTCCATTCGGTACCGGAACTCCAGTCTCACGACCGATACCTCCCTCCCTTCAATCACAGCAATCACTGCGTCCGAAGCATCCGAGAAAGTCGTGCGGTTCTACCACAGCGCCGCTTCTCATACGGCATCTTCCACACTAGCACACCGTCCCTCGCAACTTCCGGCTTGCCGAGATCTACCATCCCAAAGAAAGCCACCAGGCCTGGCTCGTGCTGCGTACGCCGACGCATGTGAAGAGGGAGAGAGAGAGAGAGAGAGCGAAAAGAAAAGAAAAGAAAAGAAAAGAAAAGCCTCGCTTCCGTCGGCCCTGGTCTGCCTTTCCCGGCCGTTGCAGCAAGCCAGAAAGCCTGCAGCCAGGCCATGTCCGGAGCGTTCGGCCCGACGACTTCCCCTGACCGCCTCGGACGCCATGACTACCACTCCTCCTCCTCCTCGTCTTCATCTATGATGTCCCTCCAGCCACCTGGTCATTGTCGTCGTCGTCGTCTTCACATGCTCGTGATGCGCCAGCCAGGGTTCACGTTCTCGTGGCCGTGGCTGTTCTTGGTGGTGCTGCTGTCGCTGTCATGCACATCCTCGCCTGCTGTCGCTGCTGCTGCTTCTATCAGCCCTGTGGATGGCGGCGGCAATGGCCTAGACTCGCTCCGGCAGCCGCAGCAGCAGCTGCTGCAGCAACAGGAAGTATTCGCCGCAGAGTCTCGACCTGTAATAAGTGGACTGCTCGAAGACAAAGGCACTGCCGCCACGCTCGCATCATCGTCATCATCATCATCATCATCATTGGCTCCTGAATGCCCTGCGTCGAACTCGGCGACGGCATTGCGATCTCTTCAAGATGCCGTGGACGTCATGCAGCGCGAGCATTTTGCCCTGTGGGTCGGTACGTGGCCTGCTGCGATCGAGTGGACCGCTGCTGTGACGAATGCGCATCTCGTCGTCGCTATGGAGTGCATGAGTCGTGCGACGGTGGGTGAATCCTCAACTCGTAGTCCAGAGGCAAAGGATGTAGAAGTCGAGAATCGTGAATGTGACAGCGAGAATCACTCCGGAGACGATCACGTCGCTCGCGTGGACACGGAGAACGTAACTGCCTCCGATGGCGTGCCCGTAGGTGACGATATCTGTAATAGAGATTCAACAAAACCACCATCGTATCATCTGCCCTCTGCAATGGAAGCAGACAATGACTTCCTTTCCGACGGCCTCAACCACAACGGCGGTCCCCATTCCACCCGCCACTCCCCCCTCGAAGACCAAATCAACACCTACTACGCCCACACCACCGCCTACTACTTCGGCGAAGACACCTTCGAAGTCCGCAACAACGCCTTCGACGACATGCTCTGGCTCGTGCTCGGCTGGCTCCAGACGAGCGCCTTCACGCGGGAGCACACGGCGCGGCACCAGCAGCTACGATCGGCCTCTGAGGAAATTTCTCACCCCGCGCGGTGGCACGGCCAGCAGTTCCTCGCGGCCTACGCGCACCGCGCGCGCATCTTCTACGACCTGGCCTCCCGCGGCTGGGACACGCGCTTCTGCGGCGCCGGCGGCATGCTCTGGGACGCGAAGAAGGAGCCCTTCAAGAACGCCGTCACCAATCACCTCTGGATCGCGGCCTCCGTGGCTATGTTCTTGGGCTTTCCGGGCGACGCGATCGAGGGGCCGTATTCTCATCGTCATCGGAGGTGGAGGGGTTCTGATGGGGAAGGGGAAAGGGGGGGATATGGTGGGAGGAGGAGCGGGGAGGGTATGCGGGGAGAGGAGGAGGTGGATCGGACGAGGTTCCTGACGAATGCGATCCACGGGTATGAATGGTTGTCGAACAGCGGGATGAGGAGTCCAAGGACGGGGCTGTACATCGACGGCTTCCACGTCAGCGCATGGAAGAGGAACCACAGCGTGACGACGGGGGAATGTGAGTGCTCTACTCTCCTCCCTCTCAATTCTTTGTCAAAAGAAAAAGAACTAACCTTCCACCAGGCGACATCCCTGACCCGACCCTCTACACCTACAACCAAGCCATCCTCCTCTCCGCCCAGCGGGACCTCCACCGCGCCACGGGCAACACGACTTACCTCTCCGACGGCCACGCCCTCGTCCGCGCCGTCATCGCCGCGACGGGTTGGAACCTCGCGGACCAACGACCTCATCCTCCACGGGAAAATCCCACTTCTTCTCCTCCTCCTCCTCCTCCCGCCACCCTGTTAGGAAACCGGGGCATCCTCGAGGAAAGCTGTGACCGCGCGGGAAAGTGCAACCAGGACGCCCAGGCGTTCAAGGGCGTGTTTTTCTCGCACCTGAGGCATTTCTGCTCCTCCTCCTCCTTCGACGATGACGACAACGAGAGTGATGACGACGAGGGATATGACAGCAGCCAGCACCGCCAAGACGACTACAACAAAGACGAGGGAACCCCTCTCCTCCTCCACCACCGTCGTCGTTGTACCGAATACACGCCCTGGGTCCGACATAACGCCCGCGCGGCATTGCGGAGCAGGGACGCCGAGGGGAGATTTGGGGGCTGGTGGGGTGCTGCTGATGATGATGATGAGACGGCGGAGGGGAGCATCGGGAAAAATCCTCGCGGTGGTAAAGATCCCAATGATCGCGGGCGAGGACGGACCTTGGAGACGCAGGGGGCTGGCGTGGCGCTTTTGGCGGCGTGGTGGGAGTTTGAAGGGTTGTGAGTGTGGTTTGAATGGAGGGGATCGATGGGGACGGAGGGAGAGGATTGAGGTGGGAAGAGAGTGAGACAAGGGAGGAGATGGGGAAAGGGAACGGCGATTTCACTTCGAGGGAGGGAAATTCGATTCTACGATTGATGGGATTATGATTGACTACTACGACGACGACTGAGGGGGTTCTAGAAACGGGATCGATCGATTGATTTAAAGGAAATGGAGGCGGGCGGCGTTTTGTTTTCTTTTCTGGGACAAATCATACATAGACACATATATATACACTTGGGAGAATGTAGAATAGATGGATCAACAGGTGAAACCACCATATAGTTCCGTGATGGTCGTGTATGCATATATCCTTAAAAGGGTGCCATGGTCCTGGGCAAGGTCTCCGTCACGAGAAATGACCCCAATCCCTGATTCTGCATCACATCGTCAGCCATGCCCATAGAGCTCGAGCGCACATATCGCTCTAGCCGGAACAGGGACAAGACATTGGACTAGCACAATGCGAAGATGTCGGCACTTGCGAGGGTAGTGCGAAATGTGCTTGTTGATGACAGTGTCATGAATTCACCAGCATCTCATGGAATCGCGCTCCTGGTTTTTCCACCGCCCCCCTTCTGACAATGTGCTTGACTTCAAGTGATTGGATTCCGTCTAGTCAAACCACAGGCGCCGAATTGCCGGAAGCTGCAGCAGCGCGCCCACGGAGCTGTATGTCTGACGACGGCGTCCTGAACACCGATGTAGACGACGGCAAATCGTGTAGCGTGATCGTAGTGTTGTGGTGAGAACCATCTTCAGCCGCCGGAGTAGATCTCGAAGTCACGATCCTGCGAGCCTTGAGCCAGGGAACCAGATTGTAATATCCTCCACAGGCGAAAATCCCCAACCAGAGCGCCAATTCCACCCCATAGATCACCGTGCCCAATACGTCGAGCTCAGGTTGGAAGACCAGCGAGATCAACGAGGTCAGATCACCCAGCGCGTCGAGTCCGACGAAGAGAAACGAAATGCCGCGCACGGTGCGATGCCGCCAGATATCGAGATAATGCCGCAGGACGCCCAATGCCAGGAACAACGCGGCCAGAACAGCGGTGAGCGTCACCGGCCAGACAACTCCCCTCATCATACCCGCCCGCAGAGCGAATATCAAGCCGACTTCCAAACCCGCCATGCTCCCGGCGACCGGCAGGATGACCATCACGCAGCGCCGTTTCGTCCAACGGCGTTCATAGTAGTGGCATTGGATCCACGTGACCAGACTCAGGCCGCAGAGGATCTGCGGCTGGATCTGCAGCGCGAGGGTGAAGCCCGAGACGATGTTGTAGACGCCCAACAGCACGCCGGCGGACGCCCAGAGGAGCATCATCGTCGGCTGCAGACCGGTCGCGCTGTGGCGCCGGTGGTTGAGCAGGATCTGCGGCAGGAGCTGGACCGACCAGCAGACTGCGCCGGCGACGCCCAGGGCGTTGGCGGCGAGGGGATTGTCCATGGGGAGGATGTCGAAGGGGGAATGGAGCTGGATCTGATCTTTGAGAAATGCGGCGAGGTAAGAGGGAGATTGGAATGTTTGTTGCGAAAAGGTCGCGCGCTACGATCTAGGGCGTTGCAGGTCATCCCATGTGCGCCTTGACGCTGCGGCATGATGACCGCTGCCAGACCTCACGTTGAAGAACGATTTGTACCTCGGAATGGAAGATGGAAGGACTCATCACATCGTATCATTACCATCTCATCGGCGTCATCATCGCCCCAGCAACATGAGGCAACATTCCAATACAACAAAACCAGCAGCATCCCAGCCCGGTCCTCCCTTCATCAGAGTACATCCAACAACGCATACCTCTCCCCGTGCTCCTCGAGCGCATCCTCGACCCTCCTCATACAAGCGAGGATCTTCTCCTCCTCCAAGCGTCTCCCGACGACCTGGACTGCCACGGGCAGACCGTGCATGGCATGGGCATCGTAATGCCTGTAAGCGCCCCTCGCGACGCCGTTCATCCGCGGAACCTCAACTTCCCTTCCAAGCCCATCGGTCGCCCGATCGACACGCGTCACAGGCACAATGCCCGCCGTGTAATCCAGCAGATTGAAGAGGAAAGTGTACCCGCACGCCGGGGCCGCGCTCGCCATGGCCCCGTGCGGCAGCGCAGGGAGGGCGTTCGGCGGGGTGAGGATGAAATCCAACCCGTCCTCCCCCGTGTCATCCCCGCCGAAGGAATCCCACCATTCGTGCCAGCGGGCTTTGTAAGCTTCGCGCTTCGCCGCCCACTGCCAGTGCTGGCGGGCGGATTTCTCATGCCAGTGTTCGAGGAGCGCGGCCCAGATGTGGTCGCGGAGGACATACTTCGTGAAGGCCCAGTGCAGCCATTTGAGGGCGCGGGGCACGAGGCGCATGTAGGCGCCGAAGAGCCGCGCGCCCGGGTCGTCGGATTCGCCGGTGCGGAAGAAGGAGCGGAAGGTCCGGGTGCCGTCGGCGTTGAGCAGGTTGGAGGCGATGACGAGGGCTTCGAGGGGGGGCGGGGGCGCGATGGGGATGACGGCGTGGCCTTGGGCGGAGAGGGCGGTGGAGGCGGTTTGAAGGGCGCGGAGACAGGCGGTCGAGGGGTCGACGACGCCGTCGGTGAGGAGGATGCCGATTTTCAGGCGTGGTTTGGTGAGGTAGGACTCTTCGATCTCGGGACGCCAGGGGAGAGGGTGGACGGTGTGGTCGTAGGTCCAGGGTTTCATCTGGATGATGGAGCGGGTGAAGTAGGTCAGATCGGAGAGCGTGCGTGCCATCGGGGAGAAGACGGACGGGATTCCCTCTTGTCCTGGCATCGAGGTGCTGACGCCTGCTTTCGGCCAGCGTCCCGTGCTGCATCGTAGGCTGTAGCATCCCGAATAATGGGCCGGTGCTCGGACCGAGCCCGCGACATCTGATCCGATACCGATCCGGCTCCCACCGAACGCCAGGAGGGCCCCTTCACCTCCTGTGCTTCCTCCGGGGGAATATTTAGGATTATGAGGATTCAGACATCTCCCCCAGACATCGTTGAAGCTCTCAAAGCTGAGCAGAGTGACCGGAAGGGCAGTCTTGACAAACGGCACAGCGCCCGCATCCTTGAGCAATCGGACGATCGCACCATCTTCCTCATAGGGTCGAAAGGTGTTACATGAGTACCCCACCGTGGCATCGAAGCCCTTGACGATGATGCTGTCCTTGAGACTGACCGGGATCCCCGCGAGCGGTCCCTTCAAGTTGATCTCACCATCGAGCGCCGTGTGAGCTTCACGGACCATAATCTCGGTCAAGGCATTAGTCTCCTCGTGTGCCTTGACCGCCGCTTTACCGTATGCCCTCAGGACATCGTGGGGGTCGGCCTCTCCGTCTTGGACACCCCGGACAAGTTCTGCAATGGGTTGATCGAGGATGACTCGCTCCCTCTTGGTCAGAGGCGTGTGGTATCCATCCGGCAGATCTCGGATTCGTTGGAGGCGCTCTTGCTGTTTGCGCTGGCTGTGAGACCATCCGTCAGCCCATCATCCCATGCACGCCGGCCGCAGCGATAAATCCCGTCCTCATTTCCCATCGCGGAATTCCGTCGGTCTCATCGATTTCCCATCGTGGACCCAGAGTTGACCGCATCTGAATCAACGTATGACCCATGCCGCGAACGCGAAAACAAGAGCTTACCAAGCACTCCGATGCACGAAATAATCGAACGGCGGGAGAACCATAGCGATGCAGATGTGGATGTGGATGTATGTATGAATCGAATGCGAAGCGGCGCCAACGGACAAGCTCTTCCCTCCGGCGTTGCGTGATGCGGAGGTCGCGGCTTATATAGGAAGGGATGTTGTCACCCTGAAGAAGCGAGCGAAACTGTATGTGATTCAGGTATACATGCGAGCCTGGATGTTTATCTCGGGGTCGTGATGTACATACACATATATATACATACATGCCTGGGCAGAGCACGGCAGATGGGTATGTATGTACGCGGCTTAATCGAGCGCACTAGCACTACTACCGCTGCGACTGATAGTGGGGAGGGGGGCTTTTCTCCGACGCTCGCGCCAGGACAGGGCTGGCGGTGTCATTAAGCCACGAATGGGCTATTCTTTCCTCTATTTTGATTTTTGATTTAAATCTATAGCGCTTGTTCTCGCCTCGATGTACATCTCTCCACTCTTCTTACTCCCGATCGTCCACTCTTCTTGCTCCCGATCGTCCAATGATTGTGTCGACACATTCGATTCGGCGGACAACGTTGCGCGCGAAGACTCCTCTGATCAGGGATGGGAATTACAGGATAGGATTTAGTGGGGAGAACGAAGGAGGTAGGAATCACGATCGTTTCGTTTCATTTCATTTCATTCTCGGCATTTCATAATCAACGTATTTCTTTCCTTTCACGTCGTCAGATTCCCTCCTCGCACCCTCGTTCTCCATGCACGTTCCTTCATCCACTAGTGCCCATCTCCATCTCCAACGCCCACCATCTCCCACCCCTCAGAGGACGCCCAACGCCATAAATCCGGCCAAGACGTCGCGGTCCACATTGACCAGCCACCTCTCCTGGAAGCCGGCCTCGCCCCCAGGCGTGCCGTTCACGACTTGGCGGAGATGACCCTGGACGGAAGCCGCCGTGTTGACGGTGTGGACTTCATCGGTCATCATCAAGTTTCTCCGACGGATGTCCTCGGGCGATTCCAGGGCGCGAAAGTCCTCCTCTTGGGGGTTGATGCTGGAGGAGGGGTTGTAGACGAGGGAGTCCGGGATGACTCCCCCTGCTGTTCCCGATGCTGTCGGTGAGGAGGATGTGGGATCCATCGCGGAGGAGGAGGAGGGGTTGTCGTCTTCGCGGAGCTCCGTGATGACGTCCGTCCAGACGGTCATGAGGGATTGCAGATTGACGAGGATGAAAGGGTGATTGGTGACGAGTAATTTCGTGAGCGCGAGACAAAGGAGTTTCCTCCGGGAAGGATCGCTGACGCTTTGGAAGTGCGAGAAGAGCTCCTCCAGGAACCATTTCATCGTTTGCTCCAGGGGAGAGGAGGAAGGATCGTTGTTGTTATTGTTACTCGCGGCGGAAGGGCTGGCGGATTCGCAGACTCGACAGAATGTCTCCGGGGAGCCGAGGATGAGGCGGGCGAGGATGCTGAAATATTCCGTCTCGACGATGCCGTCGACCAGAGCGGTCTTAGCGCGGGGGCCGGTGGTGCAATGAGCGGTCCAACTTCCGTGTAAACCGACGAGGAGCTTGGGGAGGAGGCCGCATTGGATGAGATCGGAGGCGACTTGGGCGACGGCGGCTTCACCTCCGAGCTTGTGCGCGACGCGGATCATACCTTCGATGATGCTGCAGACGGGGCCGTTGACGTGGGCTTTCACTTCGCCGAAGAGTTCGGTGAGGGACTTGAGCAGCGAGGGGCGGATTTCATCAGAGAGGATGAAGGAGGGGGCGAGGATGAGATAGGAGTCGGTGATTTCGAGGGCTTTTCCGAGGGTCTCTGTTCCAAGTTCAAAGATTGGGTATAATCGGGGCAGTAGGCCCAGCAACTCCGGAGATGCTGCCTCATCGGGAGTCTGAGCGAGGACACTCCCGAGTAGCTCGAGGGCGTCTTCGAGGAGATAGATGGCTTCATCCGTGTCGGGTTGTAACGCTCCTCCGATGATGGGTAGAACCATGGAATGTAGTGGTAGCGAAGCTGATCGCATGGCATTGATGAGACGAGTTAGGATCGTGAGGATGGCTTGGCGCATGAGGTGCTCATCTTCGGATTGCTCCCACAGTGCAGGAAGCAGATTGACGATTCCTTCAGCATAAGGGATAATGTGATGATCCAGCCTCTCAACGATGATGCTGACAGTGTTGACAATCGCAAGTTTCGTCTCAGGAAGTTCGACTTCGTTGATCAGTCTCAGAAGCCTCGTGAGGATGTTGGTCGCATATGGAAGGAATTGTTCGGGCTGAAATTCCCAATCGTTCGCGACGTTCGCAAGATGACGGCCGGCTGTTATCCGCACCACCAGATCGTTGATTCGATCCTCAGAGTCGAGGAGATGTTGATAGATTTCATAAACCAAAGTCTTGCTGGTCTCCGCCACGCGCACACTGATCCATTGACCGAGGACAATGGCCACTCGGCGTCGAAGAATGTGACAACCAGGACCCTGATTCTGTATTTCCAGAACGAGGACGTCACGGATGAAAGCATCAAAGTCGAGCTTTTCCTGCAGGACCGAGGCTGCAAGTCCCACGGCGCTGTAAATCGAGTCCTTGAATAGAACATCATGATTCGACGACGAAGTGATGGATGCGACGACGCTCAAAAGTGGATCGACGATGATCTCCTTGTAATTGATCGATAGATCCAGGAAGAGCTTCTCGGCGCAGGGACGGACCGCGAATTCCCAGTCATTTCCACTGCCTTCCTCTCTTTGCTCCCATTCTTCGGCGCTTTCTCCCCATACTTGCAATTCGCTGGCACGGAAGACGAACAACTTGAACACCACAGTCTCAAGTGCATCACGGACGAATGCTTCAGTGAGGAGACTTGTCTTGATCAATTCTACCGCGCGTCTTTTTTCTTCTTTGCCTTCTGCGGTACGATGCTTGAAACTTTGCGCAGGGTGCCAGACCATTTGCACACATGCTCGAATGAGGAGCAATCCCCTGAGGGCTACGTTTTCGTCAAAGGATCGATGATCAACATCTCCGTGTGTACCTTTCTTTGCGGATGTTATTGCGGTGGTGACCGCATCGGGCGAGCTGATCAATGTTCCATAATCCTTAACCAAGCCCCAATATGCGTTGGCAAGTGAAAGCGAATCGGGAAGCAGAGCAAAAGCGGTTGCGTTCTCCTTCGCCATGGTATAATGAAGCTTTGCAAGCTGCAGGATGTGCTTTTCTACGAGCAGCAGCAATTCCGCGCCTAGTTGAGAAGCATGTGCTCTCCGAAACGCAATCAGGGAGCTCAGATGCTGCATCGTCATACTCCAGAAAGAGATGACATCTTGGTCGTGGTTGGGATTCTCGTAGCAATTGACGAGGAGTCGACGGAGAAGTTTGATCGCGAGCAACGTCAATTGCATCTCCTCGAGTGTGGGGTTCTTCAGCCAAGAATCAAACATTCTGGCGTATGCAGTGCCGACGACGGCGACGATTTCGGGAGTCGCCGTCTGAAGTGCTTGTTTGCTTTGCTGTAGTCGTGCTGTTGATAATTCCTTCACGATCCGTAGCAAAGCCAGCAATGCTCGGGCCAGACGGAGCGAAGGTGTCTCGGGTGATCTGACGACATTGACAAATCCCGTGAGAGCATCGGGCCATGATGAAGGAAACTCATATCGAGAGACTTTGGCAATGACGAGTGCGACCTGTAGAGCCAGCCGATGATCCGGTTCGTCGAGGATGCTCTGAGCCAACCGAGCACGGATAACATCTTTGTCGTTGGCGGAGACGGCACTTTCCAAATTCAGTCAGCGAAAGCTACAGTGTCGCTCGTGATGCAGGTCGTGGCCGTTCTTTCATTGCACCTACTTCCGTGCTGTCTTTCGCCAATATTTGTCAATGCCGTTCTTCAACTGTATGATCGCGAGAGATCGGAGTTCGAATGGTAGACTGTAATCGAGAAAGGCATCTTGAAGGTATCGGTAGAAGCCCGAGCTTGTCTCCCACTGCTGAATTTGTTTGGTGCCGGTTTGGATTTGAGCTTGATCGCGGGATGTTGCTGCGCGTAGGACATGGATGAGGGTATTTGTTGTGAGCGGGTTCGCCTCGCCAGGCACCTCGATCGAAAACGAGGCCATGAAATGTCGAGTGTTATGAGTTCAAGATCATCTTTTCCAACAGCTTTGGCGAGTCGATTGCTTTGCTCCAAAAGCCCAACGACGATGTCGGAATGGTGTCGTGTCAAATCAAGCATTCGGCAGGTGCGACGGTCTGTACGTGTATCGTCGGATGATGACTGTTTGAGAGGATATCACTCCCGGAGTTGAGCTTGAACTGCGCTCATATGAGCCGAGTCGATCGAATGATCGCGCGAGATCAATTCATAACTCGTGGTTGGTGATGAGGTCGGGTTCACCAGAGCAATCACCGATCGCAACAAGTGATGCATCATTTCACTGCTCAGCTGAAGCGTATCGTGAGCAATTCGACCGACGATTCATCCGGATTCACACCTGAGGCATCCATCATCTCCCAACTCATCTGCGACGGGGACGACGACGGCGACTACGACTTCTGACCACCGCTCATCCCCGCGCCTACCGCACGGGATTATGCTCCATACAAAAATCCCATCATCGCGAGATTCTCCTCCCTCCTCTCTTCTTTTTTTCTTCTTCTACAAAGTTGAAATTTGACCCCCAGTTACAGAAATTTACGGCGGCTTTTCCTAGTCTCTCCCGTGGGATTGAAGTTGAAATAGCTGGGCAGAAGAACCTTTCGCAAGAGAGCCGTCTTTTCAAGAAGCGCCGCGAGCAGAATGGCCCACGGGTTTTTTCTGCGGTGAAGCGGTGTCTCCCGTTGAAGACGTATATACATGAAACCTATTTCCCGCGTCGTTTTTTGGTTGGAATTTGTAGTCACGTGTTTGATGGTGCTTCATGGTGCTGCCGTCGAGAGACATGGACATGCACATGCACATTCGAACTTCGGAGGCTGTATGAGAAGGCAGGATTGATGCATCCGGCTGTAAGACCGTAGACCTGTGGGCAGAACATGAAGAGGAGAAGAACACAACTGCAGCCTCACGTGATCTGAAAACTCCCCACATCCTCCAGCCTCGTCACGATATATTGTATTCCTTTCCAGCCTTTCTCCGGTCTCTAGGACATTTCGAACCATTTTCCGACGGGAGTTCCACATGTCCGGCGTGCACTGCAAGCATATATTCCAATGGCGTGCGCTCTGTCCAGTCGAGACCGCGAACGTCAGCAGCCACCACCACCTCCACAATATCACAACAAGGCGCGAAGGATTTCTTCGAGCCGGGGACTTTTCCCACGTGAATTGCTTACATGCATATCCACGAACACCTAGATCTCTCCGGCGCCGAGAACCACAGATCTCATGCCTAGCCTCCGGATGGACATATGCAAGGGTCGCGTGAGAGGGTGAGATGGCGTGATAGGGCTGTCTGTGATCATATACATATATACCTAAGTAGGGGATCGTCTCTGGAGTGGTAGAAGTCAATGGGGGGAGAATCATCACAGCATTTCAAGATGGAGTCAGTTACTTATGACTGGACTGTACGGTAGGTACCTAGGCATGCTCGATGAGAGAAACTCCAGCCCAGCCGAGCCGTGGCTTAGGGTTCGGAGTTATCGAGCGCAAATCCGAGACAAGGAGAGAGGGGAAAACAATTGCGTCAATGGTCTGTCTGTCTCTCTGTCTCTGTCTGTCTGTCTGCCCCTGTCTGCCCCTGTCTGTCCCTGTCTGTCTGTCTCACGCTCATCTCCGCAAACAGTCTAGATTTCTCTCCAGCCAGTGGCGTAACTGGGTAACTCTCACCACTCGGACTCATTCATGGAGATGCACCTCTCCATGTTCGAGAACACATTCTCTCCTCCTTCATCACGCGATCATCGACAGACACTCCAGGGTTGATTTCCGAGATGCCTCATTTTTCTTGTGTGAACCCGCTCCAGAGGTGCTGTCTCCTTTGAATTCTACACTGTAACATAAAATATCCAAGCCAAGGTCGTCGCCGGATCGTCGGACTGATCATCCGTCACACCTGCAACATTGCAACGTCATTCTCCGTTGACCCGTTGATCACGTGTATCGTTGTACATACAGCATTCTCTCTCTCTCTCAGTCACTCACTCACTCTCTCTCACACTCCCTCCTCGCGATAATCCCCACTTCCATCCGTTCACTACCAGCACGACCAACCTCACAATGGGCAAACAACGACGCGAAGAGGCAAAAGCGGCGGCGGCAGCGGCCAAGGCAATGAAGGCCACAGCAAAACAGCCCAAAGCTTCAACTGTCTCGATACGTCCTCCGCAACCCACAGACGAAATCACAGCCATCACATCACAACTCGCAGGAACATCATTACGAGATGAATTACCAGAACCTGTCGTCCACAAGCGCCAACCATTCCGCTTCCTCGACCTCCCCGCCGAACTCCGCCTACGAATCTACGACGAACTCCTGCACGTCTCCAAACCAATCGACCTAGGTAAGGGATAAACTCTCCCATCCCCGTCTCAACTAATTCTAACCCGAATCCCAGATCCCCTAAACTACCACCAAATCGCTCCTCGCCTCCGCCTCTTCCTCACCTGCCGCCAGATCCACCACGAAGCCCACCACGTCTTCTACCGGCAACCCGTGCGCCTGTACCCGACGCACGGCCGCTTCTTCCACACGAAGCGGGCGCTCCTCGAACGCCTGCCGGCGCAGTACCGGCGCGAGATCACCACGCTGGACCTGCGCCTGGGGCCGGGGTGGAGCGCGCCGCCGCGCAACCAGCACACGCGGGCGGAGCTCGGGCTGGCGGACTGCGCGAACCTGCGGCGGCTGCGCGTCTTCATCGAGATCGACCCGAGCGAGCGGACGTTCGACGGCTTCCGCGGCAAGAACGCCACCGAGGACACCTACCTCCGCTTCTGCCTGGGCCTGCTCGACGGCGTCTTCGCGCAGTGCCCCGGCCTGCACGAGGTCGAATTCGACGCCTACCCCGCCGTCGGCAGGGACGCCCCGCTCCTGACGGGCCTGGTGGCGAGGGTCGCGGAGTGTGGGAGGAGGGTCGCTTGGGGCCCCCTGAGGGGATGGGACGACGAGGGGGGACCCCGGGAGGGCTTCGGAGCTGGACGGAGCCCGGTGCAGGGGAGAGGAGCGGGAGTCGGAGGCGGAGGAGCGGGGGTGGAGGAGGAGGAGAAGATTGGTGTGCCGCTCGGCGGGTTTCAGGGGAGTGCAGTCGTTGCCGTGAGGGCATGACGGCCAGGCAGTTGAAGTTCCTGTCCCACTTTTGTATCCCTTCCTTTTTCCGACGCAGGAGCGGGAATCGACAGGAGAGAACGGGAAGACACGAGCCGGAAGATCTCGGCGACGACGACGAGAGCGGATGAGATGCTCCGACGGGGGAAACAAAAAGCAGGATAGAAAGTCCAACTCCTTCACATATACCCCCATTTCGATAATGAAAAATTCGAGAGAATCCCCATACAAAAGCGACCCACCATCATCATTAGCATGCTCGGATATCTCCCTCCTCCTCCTTATTATTATCATAATCGGCCTAATTGTTATCCCTACCTTCGAAACCGCAGCCTAGCAGAACCACCACCGTCCCACCAGCACCAGCCAACCCCACGCGGATCGCCATCACCCACCAACTCACCCATCATCCATCACCAAACACAGGTGCAAGAAAGACGAGAGGGAAGCGGGTCTTCTTTTCCTTTCCCCCCCTTTTTAACCTATTGCGGAACCTTGGAATGGAAGGATCGAAAAGAAAAGAGAAGAGAGTGAGAAGAGAAAGAGAAAGAGAGGGAAGAGAAAGAAAAGAGAGAGAGAGAGGGAAAGAGAAGAGTAGAGAGAGAGAGGGTGGGGGGAGAAAAGGCCGCCCTGTAATTCTGCGTCGTCGTTGCTGTCGGACATGCCTCGTCTGTTCGATTCACGCTCGCGTCGTCGCGTATTAATACATCCATGGACACCCACCTCGTGAGAAGAACGCAAGAAAGAAAGAAAGAAGATGATGAGGCTGTGCACGCTCGCTCGCTTTCTGCCGGAGATCCCTGCCCACCTCCCTACCGACCTAGATACGGACCCAGATGCCGATGGATCGGTCGCTACGACTTCTGCGTCCGATCCCTGTCGTGAAGACTGTACTCCCAGCAAAACAAAACCGAAGAGGGGTTGGTTATAAATGCGATCCATATTTTTATACTTTCTCCGCGGATCGACGGACGGACGGACCTTGATGGGCCACTTACCGTCGCTCGTGGCGATTTTTCTTGGCTCGGTCCTTGCCCCCGATGGCGTGATGCTTTAAATGGGACGTCACCTCTCTCTTCTTCATGCACAGTGATTATCATCGTTATTATCCTTTGAGGAGGAACGAAGATGAAGGAGAAGGGGAGAGGAAGTCCGAAGATGGCATGGGATTCCAAACGAACAGAACGGCGGAGGGGATCGGTCGCGGTACTTCAGGGGGAGAGGGTTCATTCTCGGGGAATATACTCCAATCGGACTGTCAATTATGATATCGCTTCTTCTTCTACATCTTCTTCTTCTACTTCTACAGCCATGTCTCGTTACAAATTTCACATTCTCTTTGCAGATGCCCCTTCCTTTCTCCATCATTGGGGAGGTATTCCTAGTTGACCAGGGTGATCCGGAACCTCGGCTTTCCCTCCTGGAAATCGAGGATGGCCTGGTTGGCCTCCTTCATGGGGTACTCGTTGATCCAGGGCTTGACCTTCTTCTCGGCGGCGAGCGCGAGCATGGCTTCGATCTCGGCCGGCGAGCCGATCATGCTGCCGCCGAACTTGACGCCCTTGGCGATGAAGGCGAAGGCGTTGGTGGCCGGGAGGTTGTCCTCCGGGGCGCCGACCTGGATGAAGGTGCCGCGGGTCTTGAGCAGCTTGAAGTAGTCCATCAGCGGCATCTTGGGCGAGGAGACGGTGGAGATGATCAGGTCGAGGCTGCGGGCGTGTTTGTCGGCCCAGTCCGGCTCGTCCTCGGTCGCGATGTACGCGTCCGCGCCGAGCTTCATCACGTCCTCGCGCTTGTTGTTGCGCCGCGAGATCCCCACCACCTGGTCGGCGCCCAGCGCTTTGGCGAACAGGATGCCGAAGTGCCCGAGCCCGCCGACGCCGATGATTCCGACTTTTTTGCCTGGGCCGCAGCCTTCGCGGGAGAGGGGGGCGTAGAGGGTGACGCCGCCGCAGAGCATGGGTGCTGCCTGTGGGAAGAGGAGGTATTGTTAGCAAGCTGATTCTCTTCGTGGAAGGGCAGTTTCTGATTCGGAATTTACCTCCGGGCTGGGAATAGCATCGGGGATCTTGAAGACGAAATGGCTGGGTGCGCGGTGGTATGTCGCGTAGCCGCCGTATGACTTGCTACCATCCGGGTAGACCGAGTTGTATGTGCCGACGTTGCCCGTGCAGTGCTGCTCGATTCCGGCCGAGCACTCTTCGCAGTCGGGCTTCAAGCAGGAGGAGTTTTGCGCGCCGACGCCGACACGGTCGCCGACTTTGATGCCTCGTTCGACCTTGGAACCGACGCGGACGGCCTTGCCGACGATTTCGTGACCGACACAGACGGCTGTTTCGAGGAAGACGGTCAGCGGACTCGCCACTTTCGAGGTGATGGTTGACGGGTGGGAGGTCCATGTCACGACTCACGGTATTTGGCCTCTCCCCATCCGGAGCTGATGGTGTGGATATCACTACCGCAGATACCGGAGTGGGTGATTTCGATATCGACATCGGTCTCTTCGAAAGGCTTGGGCTGGAACTCTTGCCATTTCATGTTACCCTTGGCAGCGTCCTTGTCGAGGCCCATCCACCCTTCGAATTTGTAGTCTTGAGTGGCCGCCATGGTGAGTGAGTGAGTGAGTGAGTGAGTGTGTGTATGTGTCTGGGATGGGTTGTGTTTGTTTTGAGGTGCGATTCACGGGTATGGTGAGTTGGGAGGAATAAGAGAGAGGTTGGTGAGAGGCGAATGAAGGAGGAAAGGTCGGTAAATTGGTCGACTGATATATCCCCCTACCTAGCTAGATACACGTGTTGCCGGCCAAGCTCACCTGCTCTGTCCGTCCACGATCCAGGGCGCGATGAGAAGAGAAGGGAAGAGTGCGATATCATGATGATTGCGTCACAGAGGTGCCGGATTCGAGAGAAGGACCGAGTCGAGCCGTTGGAGATGACCAAGCGTGAGAGTAGCGGTTTACTAGTACTCTTCTAGTTGTCAATGGTGGTGTTAACTAGAAGCCAACTAGTCGATGGCGGTGATGGCGATGGTGACACCGACCATCCGCCATTGGGCCGACGATAACAAATCCTCGAAGTTGACGATGCCGCAAAGGGAAGAATCCACTTGAAGGAAAAGGCGGCATACCACATAGGGGCTGAGGGACTGTAGTGAAGAGAGGGACGGATTGACAAATCATTCGATCGAGGCCCGGGGAGAAAATACAGCATCGATGACATCGTTGGATGGAAATAAACCCCACCTAAACGCCGCTATCACCGCCCGCCGGATTGGCTGGCGGCAGTGGGACGGGCTTGACCGCGGCGGAGGAGACAGACCTTAAGCACCTGCAGCATCCCTTTTTCCATCTTCATCTAGCCTCGACCGGATATGATCACGATAATGTGAGAGTTTCTCTTGGAAGCCAATGGTATCGCCGTAGTAGCCCGACTTCTCTATCAACACCATTGGGGAGAAAACAACAGCCGGGGCAATCTTGCGGAAATGCGCTATGAACTCGGGAGTAGTCTTCTTCGATCCTCGCTGCTGATGTGATCTTCACTCTGAAAAAAAGCCACACTGCACGCATGCCTCATCATTATCAATCAATCGATCGATAAATCACTCAATCACCCATTCAATCACTCAATCACCCAATCAATCCTTATCCAACCGCACCGCCGCATTGCTCTCAATGAAGCTCAAATCCACCTTGTGCCCCAGCAGCTCCCGGATATTGCTGACCGCATACTTGATCATGGTCGGGCGCTCCAGGCTCAACCCGAAGCCGTAGACGCGGAGATCCTCCGGCAGACCCATGGCCAGCAGCATCTCCGGGCGGAACATGCCGCTGTTGCCGATCTCCACCCATTTGTTGAGGCCCTCGTGGAAGCCGAAGACCTCCATGCTGGGCTCGGTGTACGGGTTGTACGCCGGCTTGAAGCGCAGGTTGGAGATCCCCAGCTGGAGGAAGAACTTGCCCAGGAAGGCCTGCAGACCGCCCAGGGTGAGGCCGTAGTCGGCGATGACTCCTTCGATCTGGTGGAATTCCGCCAGGTGGGTGGCGTCGACGGTCTCGTTGCGGAAGACTCGATCGATGGAGAAGTAGCGTGCCGGCCGCGGGTTGGCGGCGAGTCGGTGCAGGCAGTACGTCGAAACGGCGGTAGTGTGGGTGCGGAGGACGAGGCGTGTGGTTTCGGAATCGGTGTAAGGGTAGCGGTAGCCGATGGAGCCGAAGGCCCCGTCTTGGTGGACAGCGCGGACGTTCTTGTAGTATTGCTCGTAGTCCAGTTTGGGGATGGCGGCGGCAGCCTCGCCGGTGGAGAACAGCTGACTTTGGGCTTCCATGGTGTTCAATGCTTGATCGGCGTCGGGATCAGATCCGGGAGGACCAGCTTCGGCAGGATCGGAAACGTAAAAGGTGTCTTGCATGTCTCGAGCAGGGTGCTGTTGAGGGACGAACAGGGCGTCGAAATTCCAGAAACCGGTATCCACGAATCTGTCAAGGTGATTAGTATGATCCAAAAATCTCGGACTACGCTATTCTGACTCACCTTCCCGTCGGCATCTCGATGAAGTCCCAATTGAAGAAGATCTTCCGGAACTCTTCTCGCACCTTGTTCAGAGGATGCAGAGCCCCCGAATTCTGCTGTGCACCCAACGCATTGAAATTGTAGTCCTTGAAGCTGGCCGTCTTCCAGCTTCCATCCTCCAACATCTCCGACGTGAGATCCGTGACTTCGATGGGGATCTCCTTGGCCCACCGAGGACCCTTGCGTACCTGGTATGTGATAATTTTCTGTGTTGAAACCAACTTCCGCTTGACATAGTCCTTTAATTGCTTCGGGTCGGGCATTGTGTGGAACTCATCAACGTATTTCAAAGTCTCCCGCGTGGCATCCTTGACCTCGTCCATCCCACTGCATACTACCAACGAATCGCCGTCTTTCTGAACCCACTTCAGCTTGAAAGCGTTTCCCTGACCGAGTTTCGCAGATGGTGTTGCAAGCGCGGGGTCTTTCAATGATAGTCGTCCACTCTTCTTCACAGCTTCCCAGACCTTGTACTCATGGCTACCTTCGTCGGCAATTTGTCGTCCTTCGCCGGTCAGGACCACATGTTCGGATTCACTGGGGTCGTATTCCAACATTGCTCGGCTCGCCAGTCGTGTGAGGGCGGCTTGCATGTCCGGTTGTGAGACTGAAGGGAACGCGATTTCGGATTGCAGAGGGTCATTGTTCTCGAGTTCGAACAGGATGTCGAGTGTCAGATCTCTTCCACTGCCATTGGACTCCACCAATGGCACCGGTACCGGGCCTCGTTGACCAGGCATGATCGGGGTTGTGTTCGATAGTGTTGGGTGTACAAGATGATGTCTTCCACTTGCAGCAAGCACGCGCCAATCTTGAACTGCTTGCGCTGTGTAGCCTGCAAGATTGACGCCACAAAGATATATGACTTGTCGATATCAACGATCCGCAAGTATGAGTCTTGACTCAGTCACTGACACAATAATCTTTTCCGCCATGGAAGGTTGGCCGACCAGATTTCGACCATAAAGCGGGAGCTTTCCTGCGCCCGCAATGAGGGTTTAGTGCCCCTCACTCTGTGGAGGGATGATCAGTCAGCATTCTGTGGGAAATTATGTAAGCTGGACGACCGGATCGGCTTTCTGTTCGGCTCCGGTCCCGATGCGGGTCAATGCGACGCAGCTCGGCCCCAGTGCTGTTTTGAGCAACATCATCCGCATCGGCTCATCAACCACACGTTTCGTAGGCTCTTGACGGCGACTCGGAGAACTGATGACTGCGAGAACCCTCAGCCTCGGTTCAGGAAATAAATCCATACTTGTATAAAACCAATCCAACAATCGTGCTTCCCTCGAGATCTCAACACCACTTTCCTCACACGTTTGACATCCCCAATCTCAACCGTCACCCACCATGGCCGCACAAACCTATAAATCTGTCCACCTCGCCGAACGACCGACAAACCAAATCGAGCCCTCAACTTTCACCATCAAAGAGAACAAGACCTCCTCCCTGCCCGCCCTCGAAGATGGCCAAGTCCTCTACCAACCCAACTACCTCTCCCTCGACCCGGCCATGCGCGGCTGGCTGAACGACACGCGCTCCTACATCCCGCCGGTAAAGATCGGCGCCATCATGCGCGGCAACGGCGTGGGCAAGATCCTCGCGAGCAAAAGCCCCAAGTTCTCGCCCGGCGACATCGTCTCCGCCGACTCCGGCTGGACGGAGCTCGCCGTGCTTAAAGACGACCTCGTCCAACCCATCGACCTCCCGCCCAACGGCCGCATGACCGACTCCCTCGGCGTCATCGGCATGACCGGCCTGACCGCGTACTTCGGGATCCTTGACGTCGGACAGGTCAAAGAAGGCGACTTCGTCGTCGTGTCGGGGGCGGCGGGCGCGACGGGGACCGTCGTGGGCCAGATCGCCAAGCTCAAGGGCGCGCGGGTGCTCGGGCTCGCGGGCACCGACGAGAAGTGCCGGTGGCTGGTGGAGGAGCTGGGCTTCGACGCGGCGCTGAACTACAAATCGGCGAGTTTCGCCGCCGACTTCCGCGCCGCGACCAAGTCCCTCATCGACGTCTTCTTCGACAACGTCGGCGGGGAGATCCTCGACATGGCGCTCGCCCGCGCCAAACCTTTCGCCCGCTTCGTCATCTGCGGAGGCATTTCTCAGTATAACACCAAGGAGGCGAAGGGCCCGAAGAATTACCTCATGATTATCTCCATGAGGATTCGCATGCAGGGTTTCATTGTCTTTGATTATGCGAAGAAGTACGATGAGGCCAGGAGGGAGTTGACGAAGTGGTTGGCCGAGGGCAAGATTAAGCGTCAAGAGACGATCATCAAGGGCGGGATTGAGAAGATGCCAGAGGCGTTGAGGGCGTTGTATGATGGTGTCAACACTGGTGAGTTCCTTTTTTTGAAGCTTTGCTATGACGTTGTTGATGATCACTAACAATCTTCACAGGAAAATTGCTCGTCGAAGTTCTTCCGCCGTCAGAGGATCGCTCGAGACTATGAAGCGGTTTTATTCACATGAAGCACTTGTACCAATAATGAACTTATGACCAAGCATTTTTAAAGGTCAAGGAACTAATTCCCTTTTTGAGAAGAGTCGTCTTCCCAGAAGTCACCTTCAGATTGAGCTCAATCCATCACTCGTGCGCAGTGAAAGTGTACCTCTGATAATTGACCGCCGGCTCCGTCGTCGGCGAGAAGATCTGATATTGATCTCTTCCCCACTGGGGTTGATTGATGCCATCGATCCACTAGAAACGAACCAGATGATCAGCAACCTCTGATCCTTCACAGCTCACGCCGCCATCGATGTCGCAAAGTTACACAGGTGGGATGAGAAGAGAGCGGGGGAAACTCACATCTTGCGTTTCCAACACCACACACCCATATTTTTCCACAAACGTCGTCGTCCCATTCCTACCCTTTCCGAATCCATGCTGCTGACTCCTCTTCACCGGAATCGTCCCATTCTGCCCATCACAAGAATAGACCTGCAACCCCTGCATATTCGTCCTCAATCGCATTTCGATCCCCGTGCTCGGCGCCCACATCCGCAGGACCTCCAATTCCGGATCCTGGATTGCAGCAACGGGCCGGTCGAGGATCAATGCGTTGTCGTATCCCACGCAGCCTGACCCGCAGAGATCTTGCGCGGAAAGGATGTCCTGCCCGATGGGTTTGGCGCGTGTGAAATCCAGCGGTGTCCCGGCTGTGAGGCGTAATTCGCCGGTTGGGATTAGGATGCCGTCGGTCGCGATGTAGCGTTTCGCATAGGGCATGTGGAGGGTATTGTCTAGGATGGTTTGGGCGTCCGGGGAGATGTAGGCGCCGAGGTTCCAGTAGGGGTGATTTGCGAGCATGATGGGCGTGGCGGTTGTCAGTGGGACGGAGACGAGGCGGGAGATCCATTCGGCGTTGTTGGTGACGGTATATGTTGCGGTGTTGAGCACTGCGCCTGGGAATCCGGAGAGGCCGTTGTCGTGGAGCGTGAAGGTTATGCTGTTTGTGGTATGTGCGGTGACGGTCCAGTTCTGGACGTCGTAGCCTCCTGCACCGCCGCCGTGAAGGGTGTTCTTGCCATCGTGTTCATTCTCGACGACGTGAGAAGTCTGGCCGTCGATGGTGAAGGTCCCGTTCTTGATCCTGTCGCATTTGGGTCAGACACAAAATCATCTCTCTTTGTAACAAGTTTGGAAAGAGGCTCACCGATTCGCATATCGTCCTACTACCGCACCGAAATACGTATGAACCGTCGCCGAGTCCCGAGCATACTCGTCCGCCTCATCGTACCCAACAATAATGTCCTGCGGTTGACCATGCTTGTCGTTGACGAACAGACTTGTCAATCGGGCTCCGTAGGGAATGAAAGTCGCATTGATGCCATTTGCTGAGATTGTATATTTTTCGAAGGCGTTAGGAGATGAGTTTTGAGAATAGACTGTTTGAGCTGCAGAGGTACTTGCTGTCGTGAGAAGGAAAGCTCCACAGAGCAACCTAAAATCCTGGAACAGCATGTTGGTTGCGGGCTTGTCACTCAAACCAATGGAAATCAGGCCCTTTAAGTGCCGAGATCACTATCATCAGTATAGCAGACATACACTGTTAGATACCGTAAACTAAACAAGTACTCGAAAACGGTTTGTCGTTCAGTATTGGGATATATATAAATACAATGAAGTAAGCATAGACTTTTTGGATGTCATCAATTGTGCAAATAGGCTATATATTACAAGTATTGCCGATCTGCACCCAATGCATGCTGATATTTTGTACCGCGAGCATGTACCATAGTCACGATGCACGGTACCTAGGTAAGCTCGTATGCTTTGTGTGTGTACAGTGGTCGAGCCGGATAAATTGGTCATTAAATACTGCTACATGGCTTAGTCAAAGTATTGTATGGGAGATGCAACTCTCGTTCCCTCAGTACGTGCCCAGATCTGCAGCTTCAGCAGGTGAAGGAGGGAAAAATGTTCGAAGTACAAGAAACGTAACACTCATTATTTTACACATCACAAAATCAAAATCTCAATCACCCTCCCTGCGCATCCAGAACCTTCTGCCTCATCCTCTCCTTCGCCTTCGCATTGACATTCGGGATCCATTCCTCCCTCGTCAAATCATACTTGTGGTCCTCAATCTCCACCCGGGACAGCGCCTCTTCGCCATATTCCTCCATGAGGAGATCCGCGTAGGCATAGGGAATTCTCGCCGGCATACCCTCAAACTTCGTCGTCCGCAGCGGGAAAATATCATCGTAGTTGTAGGAATGGCCGTCTTTCGCCATCATCGCGCCGTCGGAGCCGAGGGATTGCGCGGTATGGTTCACGCGGAGTGTGGTGATGTCGATGTAGAGGCCAACGTCGGTGTCGATCCAGCGGGCGTCGATACCGTTGTCGGAATCTACGGAGGCGTTGAGGTAGTGCGGGTTGATCTCCAGGAGGTATTGGCGTGGCGCCCAGAGATTGGGGAGGTGGGTGCGGTGGATGGTCATGTTGTAGTAGTTGGCCAGGTGCCGGATTGACCGCTCCGAGACCATGACGTCGACGTCGTTGTCCCAGGGCATCACTTTGCTGTTCCACCACCATCCTAGTAAGGAGCCGTGCATCAGGAATGTCTCGATGCCGATGTCGTTCATCGTGCGGAGGTAGGCTTGGATTAGGTATGACAAGCGGTCGCGGCGCTCATTGTAGGGGAGTTCTTTCTCGCCGAAGCGGCCGTCATAGTGTCGGGAGAAAGTAGCTTCGTGGAAGTATTTGTTGGGTTTCTTGGAGTCGATATCGGCGTGCGACTTCGTTAGATGGGTCTTGACGCTGTCGAAATCGGCATCGGCATCCGTGAATGGCAGGGACAGAAGACCGATTAAGCAGTATCCTAAGTGCAAACGCATCTTCGCTGATAGACACAGGGACTCTTGTCTTTCAAGCTGATCTTCAAGTTGAAGTCGCAATCATTCGATATTGGTTACTTGATTGAAGGTGGTCAAAGTGAAGATGGGCCAATGCGAGATACCGTCAGAGCAAAAGGTGTCAAGGTCATTTGGTCTTGCTTGATCGTGACTAGTCTGCAGAAATGACGGCAGTAGGCGCAATCAGAGCTGTCGTTCCTGTCATGAAAAGAAAAGGCGAAGTTATTGCTCAAGATCAATGAAATACGGAATATATCTCATGTGCTTTCCTATGGTACATCAACATACTCCTTGAAAAAGGCCGCGTAAACGCGTCGTACGCAGGCGGATTCTTAGGGTTCGAACGCATCACTTCGTGAAATCCCAATGGCTTTGGGAATACAATAACTCTGTCAAGATGTACACAATCTTCTACGGGAAGTTATTCATCACAAATAACTTGTTGCACGGGCAGGTGTCGTGTCTTTCGTATGAAGAGATGGGACTCGCGGCGTCTTCCCGTCCAATGGACTACAGCTGCATCCTTCCAATCCGAGATCTGGGCTATCAAGCATCGCCTTTTGACATTTACTCTAGCACGAAGGGTTCAGCATCGCCTCGTGATTGGGGCAGTCGGTACGTCAAAATTCCAGCAAGGAACCCCGTGGAAGGATCGTCTCCATTCAAATGTTTCTCCGTGATCGCAAACATCAGCGCGCCGATATAAAGGGCATTTTGCACATCTTCCAGGCGTTCGAGGACCGCCCTGGGTGCGTTTCCAAGAACAGCGGTCCACAATGCGTCTTCTGCCGCCCTAGAACCCTCCCTGATCTCGATTTCCCCTAACAATTCTGGGCGACGATGGTATCCGTGATCCGATGAAGCCCCATTCCGGAAGGCAGTGCTCTCGCGCATTCCCAATCCACGAGGCCGGAAATCAGATTGTCCTCGCCGATGAGGATATTCGTCTCGTTGAGATCGTGATGGGAGAAGTATAGAGGAAGTGCTTTTACCCCAGCAGCTGCAGCAATCAATCTCTCAATATTCGGTTTCAGGACCTCCGTTCTTTCAGTGATGTTCGTTAGAAATTGGGTCAGGCAGGGAATGATGTAGCTGTCTACTACATCAGCACTCTGGCCATCCACGAGGCCGCGGCCGAGCACGGCACCAAGTGATTCCGCGATCTTGATTCGCGCCTGTACATTGGAGTCGGGTAGTCGAAGCAAGCACTGGTCAGGCATGTAAGTCATAGCATAAGTGGTCATCCCGAGCGCCTCCAGTTCCGGGTCGACGATCGAGTTGATCTCCGGGACGACATTTCCGAACAAGCTGCGTGCCGTCTTAGAACAATCGACTTCGAGTGGTTGGATACGGAACTGAATGACAACTCTGTCACCACCGGTCAACTTGACTATTCATGTTCTGCTATAGCAGCCTTGAACGCCGGGTGCGAGTGTTCCATTGGGTTTCTTGCCAGTATGAGCTGCTGCCAATGTCTTTGCCCGCTTTTGCTGCTTGACTGGAGTGTTAAACAACTCCGGCCAATCAGAATCTTCTTCTACGAATTCCGGAAGCATTTTGCGGGATGTGTCGTCAGGCATTTTCCAAACACAATATTTTTTGCCATTGCAAGCAGACGGAAATAATTGATGGGGTTATGCAGGCGTGGCACAGCAATCGGTCCAGCCAGAAGTTGCACACCAATGACCAACGTGACACACAAAGAACTTTTTCACATTTCGAGATTTCTGACCCTCAACTTTTAGATGCCGAATACACAATGGTGGATGATTCATGATAGAAGAAAAAGTTGTTTGTGATTTATGTTACACGTTTTCGTGAAGAGCTTCCGTCAGTTAAGAGTAGAGACATTGCCAATCTTATCCTTTTGGTTGCAAAATTATTGTGGACACATCGATCCTCGTCACTTAGGGATCCGGGGCGTCGACAGTCTGTCGTGAGAGTCACACGGCGCAATCATCGTCGTCGGTTACCTTGCTGCATTGCCAAGATCTGCACCAGGCGGACGAAGATGTTGATGAAGTCGAGCTCGAGCGAGATGGACTCGTTGACCACATCACGCTTCATGAGGCCGCGCTCGGCCATGCGGGCGTGGTAGAGGATCTTCTGGACGTCGTAAAGGGTGAAGCCGCAGAAGACGGCGAGACTGTGGAAAGAATAATGAGGTTAATGATTGAAAATATCATCGACTTTGACTTCGGAAATGAACTTACCCTCCGTAGAGCCATAGGTTCTCAGTGAATGCTAGTGTCCGGATAGCAGTAGCGGGAATGACGAGAGGTGCAAGGCCAGACAGAGCGACGACCGCGACACCAGCGAGAAGAGGACCGCCAAGGTAGAGGTACTTGTCCTGCTTGGCGGTGGCGCCGACGAAAGCGATGGAGCCCATGATACCAACGGTGTACAGACCCGCACGAGCGAGGATGGCCGGGTTGAAGAACATCATAGGAGCGAGGAGAGCAGCCTGGGTAACGTTAAATCCAGCCCAGAGACCGTATTTGAGCATGTAGTTCTCCGGTGGCGTCATGCGAGCTCCCATCATGGTTCCGATAGAGGCGACGAGACCAACACCCATGATGAGCCATGGGTTGGCGGTCATGAGGCGGTAAGACCATCCCGAACGGTGCAAGGCGGTGGCAGCGACACCGATGATGCCGACTCCGAGACCAGTGTGGAGGAAGGTGTCGTTGAGGTATGCGCGTTCATATGGGGGCATGCCGCCATCGTCGCGAGTCTCCCGGTTGAAGACGAGGTTGATTGCGAGAACAGTTCCTCCAACGATAGCACCACCTGTGTATCACCCGTCATTATTCTGCCCTTTGCGGGTTCTCTTTTCGATTCTGATTTGACTCACCATAGATGAGGCGCTGGGTGAGGTTGCCCTGCGCGAGAGGGTTTGGTGGAGCGGCAGTTTGATATGATCGCTTTGACTGTCGGAATGCCTTGAGGAAGTGGCTCTGTTGTTGTTGCGCAGCGAAGGCATTGCGGAGTGGCGCGGCCTGCTTGGACAAGGTCTGCTTTGCCGGAGCGCTGGCCTGTGTTTGAAAGCTTCGGAATCCGGAGGCGAAGTTGTTCTTAGGTACTTCCTTTGCGATGGTCGCGATGACCGCAAAGGGTCTCCGCATCATGAACGCCATGGTTGTGTAGGATGGTTGTTGCTGACGATGGAAAGAAGAGGATGAGCTTGAGGTTGACGATACAGTAATATGTGGTGCAGGTAGCCCTACAGTACGTCACTAAAGCCGCCGCGACCAGGGACATTAATCAGCTCGAAGCCGGGCTAGTGTTAGGGTTGTCGCGTGTTTGACGAGCCACCAGAACATTCCAAGGTTCCGAAGAGCAACGACATACACGAACTGATGAAGCTGATGACTCGCTATCTTGAGATGGAGTGAAGTTGAATCATCAAGAGACCTGTGGCTCAGTATATCATCATACGTCCAGGCCTTGCGTCCAGAATATGACTCGTACAGCGACAGCAGATCGCTTGCTCTCATCCTCACGAAAGTCACACCAATCTCGTCGCATCACGTCTTGAAAGCGATCAACTGCAGTCGAAATGCGTTCGAGTACATCAAGAAGAATGAGCAGCGACGCATCCCGTCCTGCAATACCACAATTTCGTTCTTTCCCATCACGGGATCTAGGTGTGGCGCTACTCGAACCTTTCGTCCCCGACACCCTTACTCTTTCATTCCTCCAATCCATATCGCCGTATCCTAAGCAGAAACCCATTGCCCGTTTCGAATCAATGATCTTCTTCTTTCATTTTTTCTATCACTCTATTCTTCCACCCTCGCTGCTATGTGCATCCAGGATTTCCCCTTCAAATCTCAAAACGCACACAGCGCAGCAAACTTCCCCCCCTACTGGCTACACAAATGGCCTTCTCTTCCTCCATTGCGGAAACCCCATGGAAGACAAGAAGGAAAGGGCCGAGTGAAAAGGACAACTTTCCATCCATCAGCCTCATCATGCGGGGAAGAGTCACGATCAGGGTTCTCTGGGCTCCCATGTGGACTCCGTTTCCTTGGGCTTTCTCTTTTCCTCTGGTGAGGTTGTTTTCGGTGATGGAGGGAATTCTTTCTTGCTCGAATTTTAGCCTAGATCGATCATGTTACCGTTGAAAGTCTGCAGTTGGATGAGGATAGTGGGACTGTGGAACAGATACCGGTTGGACAATTCTATGTGGCTATGGTTGATTTTGTGAGTTGGGCGGAGGAAGGAGGGGGAATTGGTGATGGTGGTGGGATGAAAGCACCGAAGACGCATAACGATGGCATATCTTCAACGTCGAGGAGTTGTGCCTGCTGGGTGTTGATGGATCGACGGCGAGTGAGCATCGCGTTTTGTCCGCAATCGCAGTTCCAATACGAGTCAATTTCTCAAAGCCTACTCGCGACACGACACGCAACTGAACAGGTCCCTTTGAACATGGCCCATCACCGCAAACACTATTGTGCCCAAGATTAAAAAGTTTTGATCTCATCTCATTTCCGTTAAAGAGAAGAAAGGTTCTCCCCATGATCGTATTTGACGCCGCCATGCGAAACAGGGAAAAAAGACCAGTGTTAATGTCCGAAATCTTTGCCGTCGTCTGGGTCTCTCTGAAACGATAAAGCCTCGATTTCATGATTCCCGTCTTTTTCACATAACTCCCCGAGTCGTCTCCCCTCTCGCGCGTCCCCGTAGGAAAAAACGAAAAGGAGAGAGATTCTCTCTCACACATGCGCCTGCCTCCCCACAATCATCTCCTCCTCCAACCCCGCGCCCTTCCTCCCGAACCCAGCCTCTATATCCTCGATGCCAGAAGGTCGAACCCAGAGAAGGAAAGAATGAAAGAATGATTGCGCTTATCGGCTGGCGCTCCAGACGTTCTTCAAGAATCCATCGCGCTGGGCCAGACGGTTGAGCGAGTCATCGCTCTCGCCCATGCTGCGGACGAAGCCGCAGAGCGCATAGACGTGGTTCTCGCCGGTGTAGCGGCCGTTCTCGTCGACTTTGGCGACGCTGAGTTGCACGGAGGCGTGGTCCTTGGCTTTGATGATGCGGTTGGTGGCGGAGCATTTGCGGGGGACGTAACTGTGTTTGTCAATTGTTTAGAAAGATGTGATTGTGAGCGTTTAGGACGAGGAGGGGTGGAGGGGGTGATATCTGGGATGAGGTGGGGATCTGAGCGACGTACAGGTCGACGAGGTCACCGCGTTCGTTCTCCATTTTGAAATACGGTTTACGGAGGGACTTTTCTTGTGTGTTTTTGGCTGTGAGTAGTTCTGCTGGATTTGCGATTCTCGTGATGTCGCTGGCTTCGCTTACTACAGTGGTGTTGGAAAATGCACGGGCGTCGGTGCGCGCATAAATCTTGGCGCTCACAAATCACGTGATTTGTCGAGTATGGCGTGTTATACGAACACCAAGTGTTCGAGGGCATCCGCATAATGCTGATTGAAGTGCACATGGCATGATTAGCACGGACTGAAGTACTTGACGAGCATGATTCTGATCATTTGAAATTCTTTTGACATTTTTTTCCCTCGTCCTGCTGGAACGGGATCCTATCCAGAAACATGGAATGGTAATTAATGCTTTCCGTGCATGTAAACAACATCCGGGGTAATCACACTCTCGTTGTGCCTCATATCTCCTTTCCTCCATACAACAGTCGCAAGGCAAAGCATCGCACACAGAAATAATAAAAAGAATTGCCGTTAAATTTGTTGGGGCGTTAGCGAGAGGATTGAAAAGGTATTAAAAAATATTGAAGGTGGTGGTGGAAATGGAAGGTTAAAGCATGAGTGCCGCAATGAAGAAGCCGAGCAGAGCAATCCCGCTGCCGGCGATGAGTTTCGGCGCTGCCTCGTTGGTGTTGGCCATGGCGCCACCATTCTGGTAGAAGCTGGTGATACCGCCGCCTTGCTGGTTCGGGTTGGCCGCGCTCTCACCAGCATTGTTGCCGCTGCTGCCCGGATTGGCGCTGTTGGAAGTAGAGCCGTCGGTTCCGCGGACTCCACCGCCGGAAATACCGGGCACGGTCTCGGCGGTCACAGCAGGGAGAGCAGCAGAAGCAGTGCTGTCGCCAGACTTCTTGCCGTAGGGGTCGTATGTGGGGTTGTCACCAGTGGCGTAGAAGGAGGACAGAACGGTGTTGTTGTTACCGATGGCCACAGTCTTCTCGGTACCTTCGGCGCTGGTGTAGTAGTACGCCTTGCTGCCGAAGTTGTTGCTCCATCCTGAGGGAGGGTTGTAGCATTCGACTTGAATGTCACTGACCATGGCGTAGTAGTAACCGTTTTGCATGTATCCGCTGTTCCAGTTGACGAGACCACCAGCCCAGGTGATGGTGCCTTCACCGTTGGATGGCAGACCAGCAGGCCACAGGGAAAGTTGGATCTTCGAGGGACTTTGAGGGTAGTGGTAGGTGTTGTCGGTAGAGTTGAAAGTGTCAGACTTCTTGATGGTTCGGAGGATCTTGCCATCGACAGCCCATGAGAGCTGATCGGGTTGCCAATCAATGGTGTAGGTGTGCACGTTCGAGCGAGAGTTGTCAACGTCCAATTTGATCATGTTTCCGTCTGTCATGGAACGTTAGCGGGAGATGTCCGGAAGCATTTCCGCTCGCGAAACACTTACAATCGGTGATACCCTGGAAGTAGTAGTTGCTCTGTACGTTGCTAACCGTCTCTCCGACAAACTCGAAATCGATTTCGTCCTTCATATCGCTCATCATGATGAAGGCCGTGACGACACCCTTGCCTTGGCTCGATGTCATCTTGGCACTGATCTTTCCATACCAGACATAGTGTGTGCTAGTGAGCAGTGTGCCGACGGTGCTCTCGGCCATGGTGAGAAGAAGCGCTTCGTTGTTGTACACGACCGGAATACCGGAACTGACCCAGTTGACATTGCTGGCATCTCCGAGGTAGACGGTATTTTGTTGCACATCCTTCAATGAGTCCATCTTGAAGTCTCCGCTCTTGCATACTGCCTTGGCTGTGCAAGACTGAAGATCAAAGGAGTTTTTGGGGTCGCAACCCTGAAGACAGTATGCGCCAACACCACACTGGCCATATTCTGAACAACATGGTGATGATGCTGGGCACTTGGCTCCACCTCCACACTTTGGTGCGCCTTGGCCAGCGACGAGGGAAAAGGTCGCAACCAAGGCGGCGATGGCACTAAGTGCGTGCCTCATCGTGATGAGTTTCGGGATTGTGATGACAGAGGTTCTGCGGTGCGATGGTCGCAGTACGACGAGAGAAGGATCTCAATAGCCGGGTAGTCGGTGTTGGTTACACCGAACAGGAGCGAATGTGTATCGGGCAAGTTGCACCCGACTTGTCGTTGTTCGTGTATGATTCTGTTGCTGTATGACTCTCTTCCTCTAGTCGCGAGGATGATGTGGGATTAAGATGTTGTGGCTAACGATGAGTGATTCAGATTATGTGGCGAATGTTCTATGATGGTCAAGATGTAAATGACAGTGGTTGTCGGTCGATGTGCTGTATATACAGGTACACAATGTGGTGATGATGGAGAAAAGGCGAGACAAAGATGGCGAGTAGAACGATGAGAGATGCGACAAGCGTGGTCCAGGAGGAGGGAGAGAGGCGAGACAAACTCCAACGAAAACATCCGCCAGCCCTGTAGGGGAGCAGAATCGTTGTCTGTGATGAGTGCCAGGCAAAACAATGGATGGGTGGACAGAAGGGAACCTTTACGCAACTGCCAGGGAAAACGGTCCCAGGGCTGGAATTAATGCTCGAGACTTTAAGAAGCCTGGTTTATATGAAGGACGCGCCATGGGTTTGCGACGGGCGCGTCGGCGTTACTCTCTACCAGATAGAGATTTCAGATTGGATGGGATTTTACAGCGATTTTCTGCACTCGTCTTGCCTCAATCTGGTCTAGTGTTTATCTCCCCTTCTCACTTCTCCTCCCGCCGAGTCTGGCTGTGACGAATTCCCACGGACGCTACTGCGAGCCGCGTAAAGTAGTAAACCTCTTCCGGTCGGATGTGTTCATGTCCGCTCGTATTTTTGGATACTCCTGCGTATTCCCTTCACAGCATCGCAACACTCCTACTGCACCATACAACCCAATGCAGTCACCCTCCTCCGCCGATCTGTGTGCCCTTCTGATAAGAATTCCGTCATCACACATCCTCTGAATACGATGCGCGCGGCTGGATGAAGAACGTCGAACAGATTTGAGACACATATCTCAACGGCGAGCTATCATATTACGATTACTACCTAGGTATCATTAATTTATCGACAAAAAGGCTGGCGCCGTTTTCCTGACGCGCCATCGACCATGAGTGTTCCGTTGCGTCAAATTGCATCCGCGGCGGATTCTCACACTTCCGAGTGGCTTGGCAACGGGCGTTTCGTCTGCTTTCCTGCACCCAGAGAGCCTGAGAGGTTTGTCCTGCGGTCTTGCACATGGCGGCCTGCAGGTCCATCAACGACGCTGCGAGATGCAACGACATCATGCCATGCGACAGATTTTTACCCGACATCGTCTGCTTTCTTTGGATATTACCGGAATTCCTCACTGGAAGTTGAACGAAGTTGGACAGTCCTGCAGACCCTGCATACTGTGCGCCGGTGTTGCTCAGACAGCCAGCTTCCCGCTCGTCTTTTTGGCCTTAAACCATAACGACGGCAGGATCAAGCTCGAGCATGAGAAGCAGATTGACAAAGCAATAGCCAACCCCCAAACTGCCTTGGTTTCCAAACAATTCATTTTCGTGGCGCTCGCCCAATTGCTCAACATGAGTGTGCCGTCGCTGTTGTTGAAAGTGGAAGCCAGTGATTGTGCGAATTGTACTGCTGACTGTGCAGAGCCTGCCGCGTTGCTATCGCCAATCACCATGCAGTCGAGGTAGGACACCGGTTTTCCGAGCAAGACTGAGACTATGATGAAGCCTATGAGCAGCAAGCCGTCCATGACGGCCATGACGAGGAGTTCAAGGTTTGCATTTGAATAGAAAAATGGCAAACTAATCAGGCTGTAAAACGCAGCGATACAAGTCTGGATCAGAATCAGCATATGGCAGACTTAAGTTCCCCAAACGTTCCTCTACACTTACCATAATCAGCGTCCCGATGATCTCTTGCGGCACCGTCCTGTTGGTGCTGACAATCTGCGCGATAAAGTCGGCCGTCATACCAATGATTGCAATCATTGACGCAATAGCGACCCCGCGAGCCAGGAAGAATGTTTTCACTAGAGGCGCCGCTCCGTAGTCAGGGAAAGCCATGATGTTCTTCTGGTGTTTTGTCCTTGGTTTCGGAAGTGAAGTGAGAGGATAGAGGTCTGAGGAATCTGCCAGCAGATATCCTGATTTTGTGGCGGCTCGAGTGGAATTGCTGAACGCGGTTTGCACAGCAATTGAAGAGATGTTTGTCACCTGAAGATCAACGATCTCAAAGTTTGGTTAGACTGACAGAAATGACAAAGAAAAAGAAACCTGTAACGAAGAAATGAGAAAACAAAATGCTGCCATGACTCTACTCTTTTTCCAAACAATCAGCCGCTTCTTATATCTACAGCAATTACTTGAAAACTGTACATATATTTATTTTCGTTTCTTGGTCTTCCACATCGGCGTCTGCGGATGAGGCTCCACCAAAATTCATCGAAGGCTCAATGGCCAATAGACTGAATTGCGGATAACTCCGCTGTAGTTCGGCGGCTGCAGAGGGCTCGCACGGATACAGGCAGCGACGAATCTGTCGATTGTTTGCGTGCACCGGGTTTTTATTAGTCTCCATGTATTGCGCAGTATCAGGGCATACAGGAGGGTATTATGTTTGTATCTACCTGAGACGCGTACGCAGAAAATGTTTGAGCCACTGAGGTGGTAGTTCGAGTTGCAAAGTACCTAGGTGTACTGTCGTGGCAGACATTCCGAGATCCCCGAATTCATGGACGCACCAGTATTGGCTTAGTCACTTTCAAGGTTGACCAGCCATCGATCACACCGTCGTGATCACCATGAAAGTCTGTTATCGCCATTAAAATAGAAACCATCTCGATGGCTCAACGATCATCACAATATCGCCCGATTTATCCAGCATGCGCTCTGCTATCGATGCGCATGAGATGAAGTGGTCGACTCGAACGGCCAACAACGGGCCGCCATGAACTCCGAAGCCTTGCAGAGCAGACGAGGTTCTGCAAATCACTCAAATCATGCCATCGGAATTCCCATAGCGCCCTCATTGCCCATCGCTGCTCCGAGGCCCTTACAAAGAGCACGAGATGCCGCGTCGAGATTTCTCGGTTATGCGCCTTCTCGCCCGCCCAGCGCTCACGGAGATAGAGACGAAGAACGTTTCTCCCGTGGTAGTGCACAATTCAAACGACATCCATCTCTGTCCATCTCCAAAGATGCGACAGTGAGCCACAGGACTGGTCTACACATAAATGCCGTAGCACTGAATGAGAGTGGTACGCACGCGCTCATCGGCGGCAAAGGTATCTTCAAAACTGTCAAAGTCGAGGGAGGGCACTGCGCCGAGGACCTCAATCTGAGGACGACGATTCTGAGTACTCCCAAGAATGCATCAGGTGCGCCTCGCGACATCTATCAAATTGATATCGCTGATGTCGCCTGGGCGAAACGTGATTACAGCAACTACGTCGTGGCTGCAACCTCCAGCGGAAAGATCATCCTCTACAACCTTGGCATTGCCGGACTTCAGGGAACTTTACTACATGAACATTCGAGACAGGTCCATAAACTCACCTTCAATCCCCATTCCGGGAATTTGCTCTTGTCTGGTAGTCAAGATGGTACTGTTCGACTCTGGGACCTTCGTGCCTACAAGACTCCAGCCTCGACGTTGCACAGTAGAAGTAAATTCTCTGGTCACGCCGGCGGCGTGCGTGATGTGAAATGGTCGCCTACTGATGGATTCGACTTCGCTTTCGGGACAGACAATGGCGACATCCAAAGATGGGATTGGCGCAATCACCACGTGGCTAAGGTCAAGGTGTCGGGCCACCTGCAAGCCTGCAATGCTGTCGATTGGCACCCCGATGGAAAACACATTGTCAGCGCCGGTTCTGACAAGACTATACGGGTTTTTGACATCTCTGTTAATCGTCCGAAGAAAGCGACCTGGGAGATCAAGACCCCTTACCCCGTCATGAATGCTCGCTGGCGACCTTCGTGTGAGTCATCAATCAAGACGGACAACGGCGCAAATCTGTGCGTACAGGTTCTCGCATGTTACAGTCCTGAGATACCAATATTACATCTGTGGGATCTACGCAGGCCGCATATTCCATTTCGCGAGCTGGCGCCATATGCCTCAGCTCCGACCGGGTTGAATTGGCACTCTCAAGATTTGTTATGGACTGTTGGTCGCGAAGGCATATTTATGCAGACGGATATGCATTACGTGCCAAAGGCGCTAGAAAGACGGAATCTGCAGGCCCTTGCTGTGTCGCCGAGGAACGAGACCGTTTTCGTCGCACAAGCGCGAAAAGCCAAGAATACCTCCAGCATTCAGCGGCCAGTCATTGATCTCGGACAAGGTCATGGTCAGAGTCCGAGAGGTGAGCTTTCAAGTCGAAGCTGGGCGGATGACAGTCTGGACCAGACCTTTCTGAGCATCGCACCTCCAAACCGTCAACACATTCGCTCTGACAGTCATCCTCGAGTGCAGGGCGCAAGCTCAGGCTCAGCTACGCCACATAACGATCGAACAGCCAAGCCGACCATTAAATTGGACGATATTTTGTTCAATCGCAAATCTTGCCGTCCGGTGCAGGCATCCTGCCGTGGTTCCCTGCCAGATCCCGGGCTCAGCTTTGCTGCGCCTGAACTCATGATGCACCATATGGTCCGGTCACTTGAAACGATGAACATGGAGGAGGTACGGGCACATACCCTGAAGGTTATAGATCTCTGCATGCAGTCCGCCGCTCTCGCTGGTGCTATGAGACTGTACCAATCGTGGAAGATAGTTGAATTCTGTTTGTCTAATCACTTACGGGAGAAGGAAGTGCTGTGTCGCCAGCTTGTTGAACGAGCTGACATCGGCAGCCATTCTTCGAATCCGAAGCGGATGAATATTGCAGATCTGGCTATGCGGTTCGCGATTCAGTATACGAAGTCGCCCAGCCAATCGCCATCATCGATGCAACCCGTTTCCTCGGTCATTCATCATTTGGCACTGCCGGAGAGTACCTCTAATGTTCCCACACCACTGGTTCGCCCAACCACTACCTCTAAGTTATCGAACTTGCTTCCACTTCCAGACACGATCGACGAGACTTTGACTCTACCGCCGTCTCTGGTACAGGAGCAATCGGCTTTAGCTGCGTCACTGTTGCACGCCAATGCTCGTAGCGGAGACGATGGGAACCGACCCTTGACAGCTCACAATCTGACGGATCTCGAAACCCAACACATCAAAGATGAGGCAGATGAACACCTCAACCGGGTGGAACGCTGGAGTGCACAGCCACAGTACTCGCGTCGTTTTGAAGATCCCGAGAATCGCGGCTCACCCATTATGCCAATGCTGGAGAAACACGACAGTCAAGAAAGCTTCAAGTTTCTCGAGGGGTCATTCGACTCTGGAAGCGCATATTTCCCGGGTAGTCTTTCATCTTTCGAGTCATCCAATAAACTCGTGGCTGAAAGACCTAGTCGGGGGACTGTTCGCAAAATGGATGATGAAGCTCGAGATGGCTCTGTACCCACTCATGAATCAATGCTCTTCGAAGGCTCGGGGACTCTGGCGGACAGTAGGAATGTAGACCAACAGGTCTTCAGTAACAGCTTGGGCTCTGCCCCCGAGATCACCAGCACTTGGAGCCCGGAACGTTCTATCAGTGCTGACTCCCCTGTAGAGCCAGAGGTCTCAGGGATGTCGCTCGATGGCTCGCCGGTCGAAGCCCGATCAGTAAACGCACCCGGAACTCCAGCGATTTCTCAGCCAGACGATACTCAGATCCCCGACGTACGATCGCCTTTTGCCACTTCTGATCATGAACACCTTTCACCATCCGATCACGACGTCGGCAGCATCCACGCTGTCGAAACCACCCACAATCCCGAAAATCCCGCCCATGCAGCAGACTACATCGACCTTGAAGACGGCAAACCCTGGACCCTCGTCGAAATGCTCTCCCAACTAATAACCTTCTACACCATCGAGCAGCCCAACCCGCAAGCAGTCACCTCCCTCCTTATGATCCTCTGCCCTTTGCTACCCCTCACCCATCCCCTCCCAGAATCCGACGTCAAACGCACCATCCGCATCTACCTCCACCACGCCATCGACAACCTGCACCTCGACCTCTCCGAAATCTCCCGGTGGTTCCAGCTCTGCGCCTACGAGCGGCCCCTCCAATCCGGCCTCCAACCCCTCCAGATCGAAGCCGTCCTCGCAACTTATCACGAACAACTCGTCTCCCGCCAGGACTTCTCCAGCGCCGCCCAGCTCCGCAAAATAGCATATCCGGCTTATCCGGCCGTCTACGAGGATTTCTTGAGTGACAACGATGTCCATTTCCGATGTGGTTCCTGCGGGAAAGCAGTCGCGCCGGATTCCAGGAAGCAGGCGGTTTGTGCCAAATGTGATCCTCATGTCACGCAACAGCTCAGGGCTTGTACGATTTGTTGGGAGAAAGAGAGTCCCTGGTCCTCTGCTGTGGCGGACTGTGGGAATTATCAAGAAGATGGAGAGAATGATTCGGTTGTGGGGAGAAAGCGAAAATATACGAGGCTTCTCACCGCGTGTACTGCATGTGGTCATAGTGGCCATGCGGCTTGTTATCAGTATTGGTTTGGGAGTGCGAAGGGCGCGGGTTGTCCCACGGAGGGATGTTTGTGTAGTTGTGTCGGCGGTAGTGTCGGATCATCAAGGGGTATTCCGGTATAGAAAATTAAAATGTCACTCGGGCGTTTCCCGTATTAGAAAATGGATCTTGTAGTCATATTGGGGCTTTACTTGTCATTCTTGCATAGAATCATAGTGCTTCACGGAATAGCGACTTTAGTGACTACCGGAACATTTTCAATGGTAAAGACAAATGCTTGAAACCCAGAAACGCCCTCTATCTCCGATCCATTATATGAAGCATCATGAAAAACAAACAGCACACGCCCTTTTCAAACCTCGAAAATCTCAAACGCCTGTCCAACCTGGACGCCGTAAAACTCACACCCAAACGCCACATAAAACGATGATAATGATACATGTCTGCGCCCACGGAAAAAAGCGGTGAACAAGTCTGTAGCACAATTCCCCATCAATGCACAAAATACACCATCCCTTCACACCGTGAACAGCTTGCAATTCCCTTTTCCCTGGTATCCTGGAGCTTGGGTGGACCACGGATCAGTGGCATTCCACGAGGCGAAACCTTGGTGGATCGCTCCGCCCTGTGGGTCCGACTTGTCAGGAGAGAAATCTCCGAGAGATGGATCGATGGCCGAGGTCTGTTGGGAGTACTGCTGTTGTTGGGGAGCGTTGAGGGAGAGAGGAGATAACGGAGAAGGGAAGTTATGGTATTGCGGTTGCTGGTATTGCTGCATTTCTGGCTGATGGGCAGGGTGAGTTGTCGATGGAGAAGCCATCTGTTGCATGGGGGAGTAAGAGAACTGTTGCTGAGACGAGGGATTGTAGCCGCCAGGCGCTGGGACCTGATTGTTCGCCGGAAGTGATCCGGGATAGAAGGATTGGGTTGTGGTCGGCCAGGCTGCTGGAGCTTGATGGAGGGACGATGCGGGATAGTAGTTGATATTCTGCTCGGAGTAGGTCGGGTTGGGCCATTGACCTTGGGATTGCATCGCGGTGGCAATGGAGATATCGGAAATTTGTGCGATGGTGGTCGGCATGCCAAGCGGTGATGGACCTGAGGTCATTGTCAAGTGTGAGAAAGTCTGATTTGGCTGGCATGACGGAGGTTGCCAGTTGTTCCAAGGCAGAGTTACTTCTTGTGTTGTCTCCCCGGACGTCTGTGGGACTTCCGGGATCTCCGGCATCTTCTTAGTAGCTGCGCTCCGACCTCGTCGACCACCAGTCGATGATTTAGTCCCTTGATTCGACGAAGATCGCGACTCCCGCCTTTCCGCATTCTTTTTCTTTCGCCACCAAGTGGTCGACCTGCTTCCGTGAACAAGAGCCTCGTCTGTAAGAGCCCAGCCGGCCTTCTTGCCAGATTCCTTTCCGACACTTAAGAAATCCTACAAATCATTCTGGTCAATACAGAGATCTACCAAAAGGGGTTTATACATCTTACTCCATTGATCGAGAGATTGTGGCGGATGGTGTTGGTCCGGCTATCGTGCGAAATTTTGTCGCTGTGCCCATTTTCAATGAACCAGTCGTAGATTTCGCCGAGCAGGCGTGTGTGGCGGGGTGCTTCAAGCAGGCAACAATACAATAGCTTAGCAACGCTCTCCTCTTTACCTTCTCGCGTACCATTTTCAGAGTTGAATGATGCTTCTGTAAATGCTGGCGTTCCAGTCGACACGGACGGCGGTCCTTCGGAAATTTTAGCCTGGACACTGTTCGTGAGTGCGTAAGATTGAGACGTTTGTGAGTAGAGCGCGCTGTCTGAATAAGCTGTTGGCGTGGCCAGTGACGAAAAATATTGCACGTTGTTCTGGCTGGTGGGTTCTGGATACATCTGCGAGACTTGACTACTTTCTGCATAGTAAGGGCCAAGGCCATGGTCTTGGTCTACGACAGAATGGTACGGCGTAGTTTGGTTGTGCGGGTTGCTCGGATCGTATAGTGAACGAGACGAGAGCGTTGCGAGATCGGTGTTCATCTGATATTCGACAGCGGAGATTAGGTATGGTTCATCCGCGTAGTTTTGCGGCCAGGAAGATTCGTCGTTCATTGCAACAGCGGACTGTGGTCTACACTCCGTGACTTTTGCGAGATCGATCCACGAAAGAGTTTGTGAGAAGGTGTAGTGTGTTCTTTGTAGATACGAAGGGAGAATTATGGAGTGTCTTGCAATGAGGCTGATGGGGATGCTGTTTGTAAGCCATTTTGGTCGACAGCATGCTTGATATATAGTCGATCATCTCGTGGATTGCCATTTCTCATTGCAAGGTCACAATTGCTATTTGACGAGCCATCACAATGTCATGATTGCTATTTGGAAAGCCATTGCAAATGTCATGTCATAATGGCTTGCAGTCGGAATCATGCCCGGCGGCTAACTGTTCTGATGCCGGGCACCCCTGAATCTGCTGGTCGGCCACGCACAGCCGCTCAATTCGTCATGCCAAATTGCTTTGAACATTTGATATCGAACTTGCTTGCTAGAATTCTGTACAGATCTGTCAGCTTTAGCAAATCTTTCATTGTCGGAAAACGTGGTGAAGCAAAGGACAGAACAATGTGTTGTCTGTCAATGATTGCCGGAGCTCAATATAACGAGGTCAGCAAACCATCCAGCAATGAGCGTGGCACGATGTAAAGAGCACGATTATGTTTTATCATTGCTCAGCTACGAGCATACCGACAACATTGAGATCAGAAGTTGCCTGTATGTTCTTTGACAAACGTCGACGGATTCGTCTACATCAGGCTCTGCAATACTACGAGAGCGCGGCGACGGTCACCGGGGTAGCCAAGTGCAAGACGTCTTTTTCCATAAGTCACGCCAATCAAAATTCATGGGCGCAAGCGACATGATGCCGGGACCTGTACAGCAGTAAGCTAATCCGGGCTACATTCGGTACATGGTCTCCGTCCGAGCTCTACTTGCAAGCTCTGTCTGCTTGTGCAATGGAAGCTTTGAGCAAAAGCACTATTAGTGAGCAGGTTCTGCAGACATCCTGACCAGGGCCGACCTCATCAAATACCAAAGTGGTACAAATTCGCATTGGAAATAATCCATTGAGCGAATCCCTTGCTTCTGCTCCCGAAATTCACGGAGCATGCTCCGGAACATTGGTCCGAAAGATCTTGCGGGGGTAAATTTCGCTTCTTTGCAGCGGATGCGGATAACGCAGTCTGGCAGGATCAAAAATATGCTGAGATGAAGAGGTCATTCGCGAGTAAAATCTGCATGCTTGCATATTTGAGTGCTGACAGACTACCTGATCCCGCAAAACAAGAGCCTCAATCGGCGATGAAGATGTGAGCACCCTTCGTCTGGCAAAGCTACACAACTCTAAGTCCTGGTAGTTAACATTTTCAGTGCTGCGTTCTGGCTCAGATATCATCCACTGAGCGTCGGTCCAGGATTTCGAAAACAACACGACTACCCCGTCTACGAAAGACCTGTTCAGGCAGCTCGGGTCGATGGTCAGGAGATTGCTTAGTCATCGGAACTTCCAGACATACTCCAGAGCCTGCGCCAACGGCATCTTGCATGCATCTTGCATGACCACATTCCGAGCAGGTTTCGGATATGTTACAATAGCCATATGGCACCTGAAGTCAACCAAAAGCTTCGTATGAAACTTCTTATCCGTAGCAGCTGCATGAGTCGGAGATAACGCGATTGATGCATAATCCCTATTGCTGGACTTGTTCACTTCCGATAAAAGATCTGCATTCATCATCAGCGATCAGTTCTCCACGCAGAATTGAGTCTAGCGCTAACCTTCTTGAATTGGAAATGGAGTTGGAGAATACCCTATTTGCTGCGTTAGTCTTGCTTGCGGACGCCGAGACCACCACGCCAATGGAAGCTTGTCACATACCCTGTCAAACGTGCTTCTGAAACCACGTTCACGTTTTGCACTGTGGTCCCAGTCCTTATCGACAATCCGAAATGCGATGTCTTCATATGGCGGACCGGCGACAAATCGAATTAAGCAAGTATCATTTTCGCCTGCAGGTGTCGTCGTTTCGCCTCGTCTCCTCCCATCACTGCGCTCAAGACGATATGTTGGTGTTGCGGTCGGGTTCAATAGCTCCGGGTAGAAGATGTTGAATTTATATCCCTGCACAACTTTGGGTGGCGGATTGTCATGGTCGTAATGTGTCTGATTGTACTTGTTCCATTCATACCCAAGCTGCACGCGATTGAAATACTTCGGTTTGCGTGGTCGATGCTGGCCAGACCATTTTGCGAGGTTCTTGGTCGTGACTTCTTCCTCTTGCATAAACAATTCTTCGTTCTCTCCCAATCCGCGCGCGACTTCTCGGTCATATTGACTCATCACAGGCTGAAAGGTCTCGCCTAAATCAGTGCGTGCGCGCTTGGCGGGTGGTTCCGATCGCGTTTCGTTCTCTATGGAGCTGGCACCAATCTTTGCTTCGGCTTTCTCGGACCTTTTCGGCTGCGTTCGGGACTCAGCGACTGCCTGAGAGACTTTCCGCAGGCGTGCTCGTGCTTTGTATGTGAGCAAGGTGCTCAGAGTGTGCTCCCAGTAGTCCGTATCAATAGCCTCGTTGGATGATAGTTTCGTGTTAATCTGCTTCTCTAGCTTCTCAAGCTCGTCGAGAGTCTTGGACTCCATGACTTTATGTACACCAGCAGCAACCGGCTTGAAGGATTTGTCTGATGCTGTCGGATTTGACGTCTGTGATTGATGATCTTCGCAGATAGTTTTCATCAACTGTGAAAAATCAGCATGAATTGAAGTATGAATAATGCTTTAACCAACGCACAGTCCAATAGTCACGGTTACTTCGGCTCTTCTCCAATGTAATGAAGTTTTCAATTCCGGTGGCAAGCTCTGCTAGCTGATCGGCATCCATTCCTTTGAACAAGGCTTCTGGGTCGCGGATCTCCGCATCCTCAATCTCAACTTCATCATCGAGCTCATTGTGGGCAGGATCGATGACAACGAGGATCGCTGTCAACCAGTCTACGGGCTGTGCTCTGCCACCCTTGATCCGTATGAGGGATTTCTTCTTAGCTTGTTGGAGCACAAAGCGGTCCTCGTCTGCGACCCAGGCTTTTTCTTGAGCATCGGCGGAGCGCTTGTTGGGATTCGCCGAAGATGACATTTCTTCCGAAGATCGCGCTAGTGTTTTACTGGAACTTACTATCTCGTACTGGACACGTGAAATGATACATGGATCGCAAGGACAGGATAATCTAAGAATAACCTTTTGGTTGGACGAGCGAAAGCAGGACTGAGCCATTCGCGCTGCGCCGGGCGCGCTTGTGATTTTTCGCTTAGTCACCCCCGACTGTGCTGACACCGTTCGACCATGAAATCGTCCAACATACCATCACCACACTCGTCCATCTGCCCAGTGGGTATACAATTTTTATTGATTCTCATATCGCGGCTTCGCCATCTCGATTGATCTGGTTTCTCAATGACATTTCGCGGAATGTCGCCCATAAACCGGAGCTTGATCATGCTTAGATGAAGATGCATCTCCGACACTTTAGCTGTTCACAAGGCGAAAAATATCCCTGCTTCAAAGAGCGATCATTTCTCAACACAGGCTGACCCACTGCCACGTCCCTTTTGAAGGCATAACTGACCTTTTGAAAGTACAGTATTGCTCGTTCCGCTCATCGTGCGGCCGTGACGGCAGTGGCGGGGCATCCGCGTCCGTTGTCCCTAATCTTCTGAGCGAGGCCAAGTGATCAGCAACATAGCCGGGATGCCATCCACATGCTTCTCTCAAGTCATCTGCGGCAACAACAACGTTGAACTCTTCTACCAGCTGCGAAATGACTGCCAAATTGCCGCTTGCTATGGCCATGTCCAATGCACCGCCTGCGCGGCTGCCACGCCATTTCGACGCGGACTTTATGTCAGGGTATCTCATCAGCAGGTGCCTTGTCAGCTTCAATCGTCCATGCCTGGCGGCAGACGCATATGCCGTTCGCACCAACGCATGCTCTGCGCACTCGCTGGCAAAACACTTGACAGTCCTGAAGACATCGAGCATCGTCTGAACAACACCGATATTGCCCTGTCGTGCAGCGGCATCAAGTACAGCATGCGGTCGACCGGGTTCGTCATCTACTGCACCTTTCTCGATCAAGTGCAGCGCCCATGCTACATCGCCTGTATGTGCTGCCATGCCCAGTGCAGAGTTGTCTGGCCGAGGCCCAGAGCTGACAGAGTAGAGAAGATCTACATTCTTGTCAAGCAGCCATTGCAAGAGCCTGGCCTGCCTGTGGTGGATCGCTCGCTGGAGCAGGTTCAAGTCAAGGCCTTTGAACTCCGAGAGCTGCTTTCCTACTGCCTCGAGCAAAGTGGAGATGAATTCGATCCGACCGTGCTTCCCGCATTCGACGATGGCTGCTACATACTCAGCACTTGCAACAGGTAAGCGATATCCTGAGCACATGAGCAAGCTGAAGATCTCGTCGTTGTTTCTGACGATCGCGACGCGGAGTGCGCTTGTATGACCCCGTACAGGCGCGGAGTTGAGTTGCCATGAAACCTGATCAGCGCCATCGAGCATTGCCACATAGTCGCCGAGTTGTTTCGTCGTCAACATGTCGATACTGCCTGGTTGCTGGAACAATCTTCGAAAGTCGGAAATGTGGAACTTCTGGATCGGATCTTCGTGACGAACACCCCAATCAAGAAGTTGTTGGACCATAGCCACGTCGTCGTGCTCCGCTGCGAGAGACAGGGGGTCGTCAAAATAAGGTGTGCGTTCTCTCGCCCTCAAACTAGAATTTAGTGGCCTTCTCCTATCGAGTAATATCTTGAAAAGAGGCAAGTCCTTTGCGATGACAGCTCCGCAGAGCAAATTTTGCGCGTCGATGTCTGGGCCTTCGGGTCCATTGTGCATGAGATACACGGCACTTGCGACAGCTTCGTGTCGTGCGTTTAGTGCATCATGATCCTGTAAAGGACTGACATCGTCCAAACGTGCATTGACTTTGGATACGACTGCAAGGTGCTTCGGTGGTGACATTCCTATCCGGCGCGATTTGTTTGCAATGATCTTGCCTTTTAACATCGGTCCCAGCTGATATCGTAGTACTGGTGTGGACTCGTCCTCGATCTCAACCACTTGACTATTGCAGATTGCGTGGAGTAGAGCTGTATTAAATGCATGGCTGATGGATCGCAGCAATACGGCGTTGTATATTCCGATGGTTTGAACGACCTCCTTGATTATGAGAAGGAAAACCTCAAGTGGCAGATCTTGTAAATCAAGCATTTCAATGGAAGTTCAGAAAACTTCAAGTAAAATACCATTCTGAAGTTTGAGGTTCGCAAGCGTGATGGGACTCGAACAAGATATTTGTATTGAGTTTGGGCATTTGAAGGTTGAGTTCCTCATATCCAGCCAGGCGCGAGCGCTTAGGGAACAGCAAATTCCTACAGACGGAATGCGTCTCGACATTCCACATCATTATCCCTTCGTCTCACAGACTCGGTCAGGTCCTGGAATATCTGTCAGCGAATATTAATGGCGACCTCCGAAGTTGTGATGATATGCTGCACGGGTCCATCGTTGTGACCTCTGGCCACACCTGCTTATATCTTGGCTCTGCTCTGGTTGAGTAGCTTGCCCTGGGCAGACCGTGTATGAGGAATATCGTGATCCCTGTCAAGTACGTAGTGAAAGATGGCAAATATGTCGGATTAGCGACGTAATAATTCCTCACTCTTGCGCACAATGTTCGGGCGTAAGTGGACGTGGCCCGGCGATGTGCAGGATTTGTGAATAGGAGCGCACGTTTCTTGTGATCTACCGCCATTTAAGAATCATGCTGCGTGTCTTACGTTTCGGCTCCTGTTTATCACATGCCACTTCTGACGTGAAACACTACGAAAGAAAAATAGACATTCTAGGCAATTCTTTGCACCGCGTTTGCCGACACCATCTAATGAAACCGGCGATCGTCAAATGCAACGAGTCCCTAGTCGGTAACACTACCAACAACCACGATGATGAAGTGATTCGAGCTTGAGGAGACATGTATTAAGCATGTAACAAGACGATGATGCACGTTTCATAGTATGTATCTTCGAGTGGTTATCCGTCGTACACTGCAGCAAGAGCCCTGGAGCAGGACGAGTTTAGGGTTGCTTTACCCCAACCGCGTTTCGGTTCGGAAGTTGGTCCGCGCCCGCGGGCGGCTGCCGGCACCTAGTCATTCATCACCTGTATGCCGGGCGTTGTCTCTCAGTCTCGCTTGTGCCCAGTCTTACTATTACACGACTGCGCCGACAGCAGATGCACTGCACTGCATCGCACGGATTCAGCAATACAGTGACCCGCTGTTGAGTTGTCAGGGCGGGCGAAAATCTATCACCACAAATTCAGGATGACTTGAGACCAGCGTATGTTGCGACATGAGGATCCGTAGGCGACTCGTAGAGCAAGCCGTAGTCGTCACCTCAAGGCGCTTTTCGAGACCCGGAAGATTAGGCACTCGTCGGTCTGTCCACTCACAACTAGCGACGAGTCTTCAGAGACCTAGTCTTGCCAAGAGAAATCGCGGATGAAAATCATGCAAAGTTGACATTTCGGCATATCATAGTCATTTGTTGCACTAGGTCGAGGTAAGGCCTAGCTAGGTGCGGCGCGGAAGTTGGCTGACGATCCTCAGCGAGCTTGTGGCAGTGTTCGTTCTCCATCACGCATTTTCCACTGTGCGGTCACGAAACTTCGATCCGAAACCGTTTGATCAGGACTATGGGCGAGTATTGTAACAACGCCAAGCCTGAAGTGTGAAGGTGTCTGATGTACCGCCGATCCAACTTATCCTTCATGCCAACATTAACCAGTCTCGTGTTATGGATAGACTGCACACTTGCTGGGCTCAAGGCTGAAAGCACGTGAGATTCGTGCCACTTTCCACTGATACTCTGTTCACTTGCCGCCGAAGGGACCGTCGACACTGACTGCATCACGCACTGTGGCAAAATGGAGACGCAGCACTCATGGCCGGTCATGGCATGTGTCTCAAGCTTCGCATCATGCTAGCGAAGCAAGGTATAAAGATCACGAAGTGTTCGTCATCTCAGAAATTCTTTTCATCATCATCTCACACATTCACTTTCGCGATCAACAGTCATTCATTACCAACACAGTCTTTTCGTTTTGCAAAATCACAAAAACACGTTTAATTTCCCATTCCCACTAATTCCAATCCCAACCACCAAACTTCAAAATGCAGATCATCAACGCCAACAACGCTGTTCTCCTCACTGCCGCTTTGGCATGCATGCCCGCTCTCACCGCTGGAGCTCCGATCACCCAGGATGGTGCATTGGCCGGTGCGAGCGAGACTCTCTTCGACACCTCCGAGCTTGAAGCTCGCGCTGGCTCTCTTGCCGACAATGTCGACTTTGCTGATGAGCCGCTCTTCGAGGCGAGCGAGCTTGAGGCCCGCGGTGTCTCTCTCGAGCAGGACAAGAAAGATGCGAAGGCCTTCATCAAGCTCAATTCTCGTGACATCGGCGATGATGCCAAGGCTGTCATCAATGGTGCTAGCGACCCTGTGAAGAAGTTATTCGCCGCCATTCTCAGGCTCTCTGCAAAAGAGGGGTCGCAGCTTGCTCAGGGACTTGGTGTGCCGATCGCTAGTGCTGCTCTCAACATTGCCGCGAATGCTGGCGCCAACGCTCTCTCGACACGCGAGCCTGAGCCACTGCTGCCCTTCCTCGCCTTGGGAGTTCCCCTTTTCCAAGGCTTGCTTAGATTCGGCCTCAGGACGGGCCTCAATGTAGCCAAGCAGGGCGCGAGAGAAGGCGTCAGCCAAGGCGTGCAGGCTGGCATCAACAAGGTGCAGAACAAGAATACTCGTGCACTCCCCACTGACGATGATTTCTTCGGCGATGAGGAGGAATTGGCCTCGGAGGGTACGCTGATGGAGCGTGGCCTCGACCTCTCGAGCATCACCAAAGGCGCCAGTCCCGCCGTGGTGGCAGTTTTCAAGATGCTTGGTAACCTCACGAAGGCGGAAGCTCAAAGGCTTGCCCAAAAGCTCAACATTCCCGGCCTTTCCGAACTTGTGGGAAAGGTCCCGATTCCCACTCGCGGCCTCGAGGCTCGGGACAACGATGGCGATGACATTGACGTAGACTCCGGGTACTATGCAGACATGCAGGAGCTCGCCGTTCGCGCCCTCGACCCCAAAACCATCCTTGATAATGTCGGCCCAACCGGAACGAAGATCTTCAATAGCTTGACCAACCTCTCCCCCGAAGAATTGGCCAAGCTCGCCAAGAAACTCAATTTGCCCCAGGTCGAGGCGTTGGCCCTAGCTGCAGCAGGCGCTACCGGTAACGCGCTGAGCCAGCGCGACCCGAGATTCGGAGGATTTCTCAGAATTGTTGCCCCGATCTTCAAGAAGCTCCTTAGTAGCGCTATAAGAACTGGCACCGAACAAGCTGTCGGTGCAGCTACACAGCAGCGCGATGTTCCAGTCGACGAGTCTCTCGAATCCGCCGATGAGGTCGAGATGGATGAGCTTTTGACCCGTAGCACCGCTAATCCCTTCGGTCAAATTGCCAAGGGTTCCTCCCAGGCTACTGTGGACGTTCTGAAGCAATTTGCTGAGTACAAGAAGGCAGATGCCCTCGCAGATGCAAAGAAGCTTGGCCTTGCAGCTGTACCGACCTCAAAAGCAACTCGCGATGTCTCTGCTTCTGAAGCTGGTGGCCTCTTCGACGATGAGATGGAAGAGGAAGAGCTGGCGACTCGTGACTTGGAGGCACGCGGGCCAGCTATCAGTGCAGCAATCCAGTCTATCATCGACAAAGCCCCCGCCGCCGTCCGACCAATCCTCAGCGCAGCTGCTAAGCTTCCATTTCCGGAGAAGAAGAAGATCGCGGAGAAGTTCAACCTGCATTTCGCGAACAAGGTCCAAGCTCGTGACCCCAAGTTCAAACTGCGCCTTCCCTCAACGCCTAAGACCAATACTCCCTCCACCAAGCCTGACACCAAGCCTGACACCAAGCCCGACACCAAGCCCGACACCAAGCCCGACACCAAGCCTGACACCAAGCCCGGCGACCGGAACGGCCCCAAAACCAGCTTTGGTGACCGGCTTTTGCATGGTCTGGACACCGGCCTTGCCATCATGGATGTTGTCAGCCAGCTTACCGGCGGGATGAACGGACTCGTCATTACTGCTCTCGGCGACATCTTCGCACAAATGCCCGCCCAGTAATCGACTCTGCCAGTACGCAGATCTCACTTCTTTTCGGCGCTCGACTTGCAGGACAAGGTCTGAGTTTGGTTTACTCTCAACCCCTACTATTATTTCTACACCCCTTGCGATGCCTTCACTGAGCTTTCGCGTCCAGTCTCTACCGCACGTTTATTGCAGACGAAAAACCACAGTCCTTACCGATGCAGAAAAGTGGCTCACAGAGCTACGCTATTACTAGCACTAATTAGACCCCTAAGATAATGATCGAATGACACTCCCCCATTAATCCATCTTTCCAAGAATGTAATGTGTAATTTCCAGGTTGAAGATGATTGCGAGTATGCTCCTGAAGATTCCAATGATGACCTCAGCTCCTGAGCACCATACAGAATGATAAAGGCCTTGCCCTACTGGTGCCCACCAATACACTCGAGTACAAATCGACTGACGTTCATGACCGCTGCCCCGCTCTTTGTGTAACATCATCTTCTACCTGAGGCTCGATCCGAGACAGGAAAATTGTGTCTTCCATCTCATCAAAGTTTCGCCGGTTGGCCTGATCAGATGACAGAGACAGACCTCCGGCTTCCGACATGCTTTCATCAGAGGACCAAACACCAGAAGTTTGGGAACGTTCTTGCTTTGACCCGCCAAACTCATCGCCTAAATTCCTAGCGCCCGAGTTCCACCACATCGCCCTGGCCAAGTACCGCCGCATGAGGATAACGAAATTGTCGTCGTGCGTTGAGATGACGGTAACACGCTGCCGTACGACCGTGGTAGCTTATCCGACGTGATCACGCCCCCCCGTTGCTGCGAGATGAAATTAAGCATCTCCCATCGTCGCGACATGGATTCAACACAACGAGAATTCTACACAACAAGCATTGATCCTAAAATGAGAAGAAGCATGAAATGCGGCAGTCTCTCGATACATGAGCTCACGACATTCGGAATTCCCGCATGCAACACTAATGCCATCGTCAAAATTCATTTAAACCCAGAGAAGCGGTTTCGGTGGACATGACTCCGAACTCCTTCACATTCGCAACCATGCAAAGCTCGATCGATCAACTCGCCCAGCAAGACCATCGTCAACCGGCATTGCATGTGCCTCGCACGTTTAGCAATTTGTCTGCTCCACAAGCCTCGAGTGATGAGGTTCCGCGAACAACATACCACACGCCCTTCGAGTGGAGCCACTTGATTCAAGCCAACGACTCATCGATGAAGATGCACATTCACAACGCATTTCGACCATTTGAGAATCCTCGTGAAGCACCTCCACCACCAATTCCAGAAAAGAACAGATTGAGAAAGCAAGCACGCTTAGATGATTTGCACGGGCAAGAAGGATACGCAAGTCGTAGGAAAAGTTGTTCGGATGCACTCGAGAGATCCTCAGAAGACCCAGCAAACAGTCAACACACGGCGGCTTATACACTTGCGCTGCATGACGCTGCAAAGCAAAATCTCGATCAATTGCGTGCGCGGAGGAATAGGCATACATATCATGATGGATATGACTCAACGCTTGAGCTGCTCCCAGGACTTGCGCAGATCCTAGCAAAGGACAAAATCTACGCCACCAACGAAAGCACAAGTCGATCAGAGCACATGCCAACCACAGCACCACGAGACTCCAGACTCCAAAGAACAAGGCAGAAGTCGTCAAACCGCGACCATATTCCCCATGAACTATTCATCGAAAATCTGGCAATCCAAGACTCCAGCAGCGAAGGATCTCTAACTCCCCGACAAACCCTCCCACTCTTTCCCTCCCCTCCCACAAGCACAAATCCTCATATCCCTCCATTTCCCACCGAATCACATCAATGGCACCCACACTATATCCTCTCTCCCTCTCCCCACCTCAACTCCCACCATCTCTTTGACCTCCCTCCAGATCCCTCCCACCCGAATCCTGCCCTCAAGCTACGCAGAAAGAGTCTTTCCCGCGAACGTGGCCACGCGAATCTCAAAGCTGATGCGGCAGCAGGCAAACCTCGAATTAGAGATATGGCTCCGAGGAGACGAGCGAGGACGGTCGATTTGCTGGTGTCGACGGTCCCGGAGAGAGCGGAGCTTGGAGATATGTAGGATAGGCATGAGAGAAGCTTGTCAACTGCGGGAGTGGGGAGTGTTTTTGTGAGTGTGAAAGAGGTGGAGGAGGGCCTGTGAGATGGTCGAAGGGCATTGATGAGGCCTGAAACGAATGGGCGGTGGTAGTTTACATGGAAGCTTGGGCAATCTCACTTGAATCAACAGATTGGTAAAGGTGCGCGCCGGGGTATACGAGTCATCGTCCAGAGGAAGGATAACTGTTGAATTTGTACTCGATGAGAAGAATCATGCATAACGCGCCCTTGCTTTTTACAGAATACCCAATCCAAGAATAATCTACCAACAAAAGCGTAGTGTCGCAGAGACGGGAATTCCAGACCAATGCCTCTGTGTAATTTTCGCCATTTTATAATCACAACACCTCGCCACCGACAGCGCACGATCCGCAAAGTCCAAAGCTCCCATGTTTGCAGCCCTGCGCATCGTTCATGCTTGTCGAGGTCATGAACGGTAAAGTCTCCATCGCCGACATGAATTCCACATTGCCACAGGGCTTCGCACCGCGAGACATGTCCAACCACTGCTGACGCGAGCGAGGCGCCAGAGGAGGGCTGGCGGGAGAGTATACGCTTGTCTCCTGTTCAAAGGAAGCAGGAGGGAAGTCATCATAGCCTGCGCCGACAAGACGTGGTGCAGATGCATCGTGAATACGTGCATGAGGTGAGGTGAACATCTGCCAAGGATTGACAGCAGGACGATAGTTGCCAACATAGTTTTGTTGACGGTGGTAATGATTCGCACGAACAGATTTGTTGAAACGTCTATGACGTTCGGCGCGGGCGCCATCGCCAATGAAAGCAATTTCGTGACCATCACCACCGGCCCAGATTCCCTCAGTGACCCCATTGGTGTTGGGTGATCCAAATGTCCAAGAAGTGCTCGGCGAGCCCATGCTACCGAGAGTCGACGCGGGTGAGACTTCCGCTGAACTGAATGAGTTCGATGGCGATGAGAATGTACCCGGACGAGGGTGTGAGGTGAAAGTATTGCGATGGGAGTTTTGTTCAAGCTGTGGCCAAATCGGTGGTGGCGCGCGTCCAAAAGTCGGCTTGAACTGCTTCTCATCGACTGATTGAGCCATCCAATGGCCGTGTTCGGATCCCGAGCTTGACGGAATGAATGTGAGACCCAAGGATGCTGCTGACATTGTATCCATCCTGTCATTGAGACCCGACTCAGTAGTACCAGACGTGGTAGCATGTCCAGTATCGACCTGAGGCTCACCGGCGACTTGTTTGTGGAAGCGACGAAGCTCAACAATACTCTGACGAATTCTGGTCGACAAAGATGACCACGCATCCTCAGGACGATAGTCCAAAGCGCTATCTTGGACCAGCCGTGCGAGGTCTTGTTGCAATACGTGGTTCGGCATGAACTCCTGAGCCGTTGCACGCAGAGATGGTGTCTGAGGCTTGTCATTTTCGTTACCATTGTCAGAAGGCCTTACCGTGTTCAACGAGCTTGCGGTGACCTGACGAGATCGCACATGAGGTGGAATGACTCTATCAAGACCTGCTGGACTGGGCATCAAACGTATCGTGTTCGCGTTCACTGGCGGTGTCGACGAGGGTTCGACTTGCAGTGATCCAGGACTACTCGAAGCTTCAGTCGTAGTAGTGCCGCACAATGTTGTGCTGCTGGATCTACTGCTGAGTAGCCCGAGATGGTTGAGTTTTGCCTTGATGGGCGCCAAGATGTGACAATGGGACTCTCGACGAATGGTCGTAGTGTTTGCGACACTCGCATAGATGGAGCTTGCACGTGGCTGCATCCGGGTATTTTCAATGTTGTCTGGACTCACGCACGACACTGATGCAGCAGAGCAGTCGTCCTCGTTTCTCGGACAGACTTGGAGAGGTGCATCCAGCTGCATGGCAGGAGGCCCAAGAGGCCCGACCGCATCATTGGTGCCATTTTTGGAGCGAGCAAACCGCTGATGTATATGTGCAAATGTGTCCGGCAAATCTGTGATGATACACGCTGGAGAAGAACAAACCGAGCTCACGATAGTCGCCGCGGTTAAGATTTCAGGAACCACCTTGGCTTCGTCAAATGAGGCTGTATTGAGCTTCGGAAGCGTCTTGTTGGTCGAATTATTCATCTTCTTCTTCGTATTATTGTCTGCCGGGGGCGTGGCAAGGCTCTTACGGATAGTCGCTTTCGTCGGAGACATGTATGAGCTTGGCTTTTTGCGACCGGATGACGAATCCTTGGGCGAAGATGCCCCGAGAGGCACGTCCAACTTGCCAGGACTGCGACTAGGACTTTGGGTCTTGTTTATAGTTGCTGAAGTGGTGGAAGATTTGGGTGACAGCTCCGCCGGTTCTAATGGAAACTCTCCTGGTCCGGCGGTACCCTGCATCCAAGTTGCTGGCAGAGAGGCACGTTTGGCAGGCTGCCGCAACGTGCCTCTGCTGGATTTGGTGGGCGAACCGGTGTCGATAGCACGATGATCGTGGGAGTCGCAGCCCTTGTGTGCTGTACCCATGGCTTTGCGAGCGAATGCTACAGTCGATTGAGCAAAGCGGGGTGACTGACGTGTCGTGGACGTTACTTTACTCTCTACCGATGTTGGTGACGTTCCGTTCAGCTTGAGATCTGATCGAGGTGATTGTGTATGAGAAGTCTCGCTCGTATCAAGGACCGAATCAGTCCTAAAGCTCAGCGGCGAGTTGACCCCAAGCTGTGAGGACGTGGTGAGTGGCATTATGTTTTGGAAGCTGTACGTGCTGGTAGACGACGTACGGTCGGCGGAGCTGTGATTATTTGTCGGCAAACTCCCTGCACGAAAGGCTTGAGAAATGGCATCCATCATACCGGTCGTTGCCATATTTGCATACGAAGGCCTATCGGCATTGGTGGCGCTCTTTAACGCAGGTCGACTCTGAATAGTGGGCGCCAATTGAGGAAAGTCCAGAGGAGTACAGGGCGCGGAAGACGTGTTCTCTGTATCCCGGGCTTGCCGATTTGCTTCTTGTTCTTGCTGCTCATGAGCCTTTAGCAATCGCATAGCTGCCGACTCTGCCTTGTCCGCTCTACCTGTAGAGGTATTCTGGATTTTCATTTCAAATCGTTCTTTGAGACCATGGAATTCAGCCATCATTTCTGTCATCGCTCGTAAAGTCCCATGCCGTGCCATTCTAGCATGGGCAGACAAGTGGTCCACGTCACTCGGGCGCTGACTATGACTTTGTAAGTCCTCCTCTTCTTGATGCATGACCGGAGCCTGATGATTACGAACGAGCTTCGAGGTATGTCAGAACGCTGTCAAGTTGATCAACAAGCCATTGACTTACATCGCCGGCAATATCAAAGATTTGATGATGCTTGGTGCGTGATAAATCCTTGTTACGAGAGACGGTGTTGAAACCCTTGTTATGCCGCGCGCCAATCGAATTGGAGTCGGAGGCAGCTGTCGCCGCCATACTCTGAGCTGTGTTGATTGTCGATGCCGGACAAGATGCGACAGAAGAATATAGAGGGCGGACAGGTCGTTTTGACGATACTGACGATGATGCTGCTGATCTCTGCTGCGAATGTGGTAGTAATGGAGGACATGAAGCTATGTCTGTAAATGCCGTGTCATTGACAGGTGAAGGTCTTGACTTGGTCGAAGGTGTTACCGGAGTAGAACTTAGTAAAGGGTGAGCAGGTTGCGGGTGTTGCGTTGTGGTCGTTGCTGTTCCTGTCTCCACTGTGAGCTTTGGGCGTAAAGGAGGCGTGGCCGACTTGTTCTGAGCGCGCAACTTCTTCTTTGCTCGTTTTGTGGGCATCGAAGGTTTGGCAAGTACGACGGCTTCCTTGCCATGAGCCTCGTCATTTTCTGGAAGTGGCAGCGCACCAGGGCAATAGGCGCAGAGAACAAGCTCGTGGTGTTGACAACCTCCGAAATACGTGTAGTAATATTGGCACATCGTCGCGATCCCATTCATCGACAAGAATGATGAGCTCTCAGCGCATTAGCAGTAGGCGCTGAAGGGATATACAGGGCCGTAAATTGCGGTCTGCATCGTTGAATGGTGACCTGTCTTGTGTTCTATCGTTGTGATGCTGCAGCACGTCGCTCTTGATCTTGCATAACAAATTGAATAAAGCAGTCACGACTTTCGAAGCGGGCACAGTGGAGTAGGCTATGTCGCGAGACGAAGCTGGCGCGCGAGCCGAACTTGGCAGTGTACAATGAATGTGTTGCAGAAGCTGAAACATGCATTGTGAAACGAGCAGTGAGGAACAGCGCGTGAAAGCGCGGCGAGCTACCACCCATTAAAAGGACCACGACGCTTAGCATTCCAATAGCACATTTTACTTCGATGTCTACCTTAAAACTTGCGTATCTTCTTCTTGACAGCACCTGCGGCTTTTTGCCTTGCGCCCTCACCCTCGCCAATTTCTCTTTTCAATTCTTGACGCTTTCGATCCGCACGTTCCCGTGACGTTTCGTCTCTTGCGCGTGAACTTGGAACTTCTGATATTTGCCGACCGCGCATGGTTTCTTCATCATGGTTTTCAAGTTTGACGCTACTTGCCGTTGAAGGCGGCGGATCTACATTATGTGTTGGTTTGGGCGTGCTCTGCTGAACATCTAGCGGGGCAGAATGCTTTGCTCTGCCGCCTATAGTGCCAAGTCTGGCCTTCTTCGGGGGTGGTGACGTTAGCTGTGAAGTAGGCTGTGTCGCAGGTACTTCATTGCTCGGCCCTGGAACTTCCTCGACGGCTTTCTTTCGTCCGCCTATGGCTCCAAGCCGCTTCGGTTTGACGACAGGGTCCGATTCCACGTTTGGTGAGGCGATGTCTGACCTGCCATCAGTCTGATTTGGGACTGTAAGTGCTAAAGTACGTGACCGACCACCAACCGCGCCGAGCTTCTTGACGGGTGGCCGCGAAGATTGCTCACTTGATTCGGGGTTCCGCGAGGGCACTGGATTGTTACGGACGATTCCAGGCAACCCTTCATCATTTGTGCTCTCGTCCAGAGCGTTCGGTTGTTGCAAATTCCCTCGCTGCAAGTGTGGCCTTTCATGCGAAACAGGCGCCGACGACGCGCTGATGCTCTTCACAGTTTGTTCCCTTGTTTGTGAAACAGCAGTGGCCAATCCTTCCTGGCCGAGGTTACTATTCCCAATGTGTTGCCACCATTTGCTCGTATCTTGTGTACTTTGTGATGTATTCATGTCTGGCAAATTTTGCAAAACCTCTGCCTTTCGTGCTGAACTATCAACAGCTGATTCTTGCAACGCTTTCGGCCATCTTTCCGACCATGACGCGATGTCAAATGTTCCGAGACCAGGTACATGCGGACCAAGCTGCAGTCGTTGGCTCTTATTCCTATTCAATCTGAGCCCAGCCTTCGCTGGGAAAACTGCTGTCAAAGAATCCCCCGATGCTTCCAAACGATCGCAGATTCGCTCGAGGACATGATCTTTGGCTGCAAGTTCCGTCATTAGCAGATCGACTTGGGCGCGTACCTCGCTGGCATATAGCAGCAGAGGATCCAACAAATAGGTAGAGATCGCAGAGGGCGGTAATAGCTTTAAGTAAACGACCCATGTAAGATCGGGGAGTGGTGGAACCAGAGGTGCCGACATACGAAGACCAAACTCTTCGCCATCTTCATCAGCAGAAAAGCCCAGCTTGGCATCTTTTTTCTGATCTTGGGAGTCCGACAATGACTTTCTAATCAGATCAAACAAGGCTTCGCGATTCTCTGGGTCGCTTGGTTCGATCGCGCAGCGAATTTCGCGTGCGCGGGATTCGATCTTGTCATTTGAGAGAGCTTCACGCCACACTCGGCAACCATCAGAAAGTAGAATCTCGTAACCATTCTCAAATGTTGTCTTGACGAGGAGACGCGGGAGCTGAGAGGTTGCCTCTTCTCGTGCTTGTTTCAGACTGAAGAAGGACCACTCAGCGCGTCGTGGTGACGACATGATGCCCTTGAGCCGTCCGCCGGCAACAGACTTGAGTGGCTTATGGCAAGAAGACGATCCTGAAAAGCAATCGAGTGTAACCTTGATACTTTTTCAAGGTGATTTCTGTGAATGATTCGGGCTGAAAGAGGAATCGCACACAATATCATCCAGCGTGGGGCGTTCAATGTTCAGGTCATCTTTCCGCAGTTTTAGTCCATCTAACAAGCGCACCGGTCTATTAATCACAGCGAATTCCGTCTCGAACTTGAAGGGAGGAACTTGATGCATGCCCAGGTGCTGTTCGGCGCATGCGGCCTAATTGGGTCAACAAGAAGTCGCGATCGCGTTCGCTGACTCAGCGCCTGCCTGCCGCCCGGACCAAGTGTTGCCTTCAGACTGATCAACTGTTGGTATTCATGTCTTTCGTATTGTTCGAAAATATCCATGGAAGTTGTCAAAACCGGCGACTGATGGCAGAGACAAATGTCCATGACGCAAATCTTCCTCATCGCGTATCATAACAAAATGTGAAGTCTTGCTAATCCCGCCTACATGGAGGCGCCCCAATTTGCGCGAATCGTGATCCGTCTCCAAAACACTCGCTGCCACTGAATTCCACGGAATGCTTTCCTATGAGGCCACTCTCGCCAGCACGGGGCAGTTGCCTCGCCAGAACAGCGTGTTCGAACGCTTCGTCTGGCATCTTCATCCATCTACCTCAAGCCCGAACGTGTCAAACCAGATCCCTTGCCAGGCGTCGCATACATACCTCCGGAGGAATACACTTCGGCTTCAACCGACCATCTGGAGCCATACTTTCGGCAGAAGGCCGAAGATCCCGTCTGGCATCCTGTCAACCAAGAATCTGCCACCGAACTACCTGTCTCGTCCATCACGGTCACAGTCGATGACCTTGATATCTGGCTCAGTGAATGGTGCGAAGTGCACGACGAAGACTGCGGCGATCCAGGTCGCATAGTAGAGCCCGTCGACGATGATGACAGTAGCGCAGACGAATGGGAGGATGGGCAGACTTTCAGGGTCTTGCGATGTTGCGGCTTTGATCGGCCGCCTGAGCATGAGCCGCTGGTGGTGCGCGCGGGAGCTTCGCTTTCCTCTAGCAATGGTGCAGTAGGCGCAGCAGGTGATAATCAAGGCAATGAGTCTTATCTTACGGTGCATGACTATGTCTTCGCTGTTTATGAATGGCTCATGAACCATCGGGGCGATGTTCTTCTCGCGAAATAGGTCCGCGGAGTCAAGCCTCTGCCATCGGATACAAGGTTGGTATTAGAGAGTCCATTTGGCACAAGCCTCATGGCGACGGCCTATGCGACGTGGGGCGCGCCGTTGAAGTTGCCAGAGGAGCACCTCAACCACAACGGCATGATGGAACTGAACGGCGCGGTGAACAGTAATGAGCAGATCTTGCAAAGGTAGACAAGCCAGGGTCTTGAAGTTCCCGTTGCGCAGCGTCGCGACAGCATCAACGTTGTGCAGCACTCACGTCGAGTGCCACAGTAAGACGAGAGTCGTTGGCGAGCATCATTGAAAAGCTACATACATTGTTATCGTGACGCTGGCATGAACAGAAAACAGAACATTGTTACACAAACAAAATTTGCATTGCGGATCAACAAGCTGGAAAGCGAGCAGCGTAAATTTGTCAACCCCATCAGAAGTCGTACTCACGCACTCTTTGTCGTCACTGCTATCTGAAAACACCACGTCAAGCTTCGATTTCTTCATATCTCATTCATATCGTGCTCGTGGCCATCGTCGTCCTCTCTATCGTCCCATGCGGATGACTCCCGCAGCGACAAGCTTCTGTACCTTGCCGCGGATGTCTGGGTTCCGCATGTGCTCCTGTAACGCGGCTGGGTCGCCCTTAGCTTGCTGCAAGATGCTTTGCATGACAGGGTCTTGCAGAATCGCCATGATATCTGGGTCGCGTTGAATGCGCTCTTGTGCCTGCTCGTCCGTCTCGCCCTCACGTGCTGAGTACTGCGCCTCGAGCGCTTTTTGGCTCTGTGTCTCAATCTCGCGAGCATTTTTGCCGTCAACATCTTGAGCCGAGGCGGCGGTACAGACGTCGAGACATTTGTTATACTCCTTCATGGCAAACAGAGCTTGCGCTTTGCGCAGGTAGGCACGGATGAACGTGGGGTCTCGCTTGATCGCTTCGTCACAGTCGGTGACGGCGGATGGGAAGGTCAGCAATTTGATCAAACAGGCGGCTCGGTTGCTGTATCCACGAGCGTCGTCAGGCTGACGCTTGATCATCTCGGTGTAAGCCTCAACGGCGCCCGGCCAGTCGCTGTCTTTGAATTTTTGGTTGCCGAGTTCGCGTGCCTCTTCCGCTTTTGCCGGGTCGAGGTAGGCATTGCGCTCTGCAACGATTTTCGCCTTCTCTGCCGCACGAAGCTTGGCGAGAACATTCTTGTCGCGATCCTCGGTCAGACTGCGTTGGTAATAGTCGATCGCGTTGCCCAAATCCCCCTTCTTCTCGTATGAACTTCCGATCCGGCCAAATGCTTTCGCGATGAGTTTGAAGTCGGCTAGGACTTCACGACCGTGATCAACTGCTTTCTGACAAGCCTCAATGGCACTGTCATACTCACCCTTCTCAAAATATGCTGCGCCGAGGTTGGTCAGGTAGGTAATGTCCTTGTGGATCTCCCAAGCCTTGGTGTAATGTTCTATGGCCTGGTCGAACTGCTTCTTCTTGTAGAACTCAGTGCCCTGCACCTTCTCTTTGTCTGCTTCTGTCTTGGCCTTCTTCGCCGCAGCCGCTTCCTCATCCTCTGGTTCTGCTTCGGGCTCAGGCTCAGGCGCCTTCTTCGGCTCCTCGTGCTTGGGCGCGGGTGGCGCTTCGCTCATTTGTACGTCTTCCTCTTGCTCTTCCTGGAACTTCCTGGCTGCTGCGTCCGCGTCATCAGTGGGATTGAATGACATGTCGACTCCCAACAAGACACTCATGACCTGCAGGAAACGTGGGTCCGAGAACATTTCTTGCGTCATGCCGCCACCAGGGTTGTTCTTCATGCTCTGCAGTTTCGCCATGAAAGCTGGGTCGCTTAGGAATTTGCTGGTCTTTGGGTTGTTTGCAATTTTCTGAATGAGTTGAGGGTCGTTGAACATGTTGCCAAGGCCGCCAGTTGCATCAGCGCCGTCTTCTCGAGCTTCCGCCTCAATGGCTCTCTGTACTGAGGCAAGACCGGACTTGGCTTGGGCGTTGTTGCTATCCAGCTTCAAGGCCTCCTCAAATGCATCGACAGCGCCGACCAAGTCGCCAGTGCCGTGCAGAGCGGCGCCTTTGCGGCCCCATCCTTTGGACCAGTCAGGCTTGATCTCGGTCGTTTTTGTGGCATCCTCCAAAGCCTTTTCCCATTGCTTTAGCGAAGCATATGCACCAGAACGATTCGAGTAGAGGACGTGATTTGTGGGGTCTGCTTCAATGGCTTCTCCAAATTTGGTACTGTTATGCCTGATCAGTCACGAGCATTGCGATGACATTGGAAGATGCAAGTCTTGCCACCTACGCTGCACCTTCGAAATCTTTGGCTGCGAACAGCTTATTTCCCTCGGCCTTGAGAGCGTCGGCCATGTTGGTGATTCTTCTCGTGTCAAAGTCAAGGTTCAATTTTGGTTGCGCTGATGCAGAGTTGAAATGCGACGACCAAAATTATAGATTGAGTATCGGTGGGTTATTATGGTAACGAGATTGGCAAACAATTAATTTGTTTCTTTCACAAGTTTGTGTCGGTCGAAGCTCATGGAATCTGCAGAGAAACATCCAAGCTTACCCTTCCGCTACGGTGCGGTGACACGTGCCTGTCCCGCCCAAAAGATGATGTAGCCACCGCCCCGCTCGCGCGCCCTGGTCTGCTCTTCAGGGCCAAAATTCGGGCGATCCATTACCCATCGCACGTGCACGAGCAGCCTGGCAAGATTCATCGTCGTCGCACATCATTGTGTACACTGTACATTGCGAGTCATCCTTCCAGCTTATAATTGTCGGCCAAAATGAGTTCAAGGCGCCTCGTATGAATGTCGTGGCATGTTACATGTGGATCACTCCTCGCGGATACCGACACGCGAAGTTGAATTGCGGCAGATGACTGGATCGTTCGAAGGTCAACACATTCAGATGTTGCAGTTTCCATGACGTCTCATTTAACAGGCTCTCGGGGGCAAATGCCGCGATGACTGAACGTCGCTCGACACCTGCTCGCATCGCTTGCCTTGCATTTAGCCGTCTCGAGGATGAAAAATCAAGCGCAACCCTCGAGGACTCAAAGGGCCGGCGGGCGTCATGCGATCTGGCCATTGCGGATCCAATTGCCATCTAAACTTTCTGATCAATATGAAAAGCGTCACCTTGATCTGTAGTAGAGCGAACTTTTCACCTAGGCAGGCCCTCCTGCCTCCATGAAACGAGATGAACTCTGCTCGAGCTTTGCGGCGTCGATACTCCTTCTGAATAGCTTCCGTTGACATACCCCAGCGCTCCGGTCGGAAGTCATCCGCATCTGATCCCCAAGAGGTGGGATCCCTATTAGTTGCGTAGCAGTTGTAGCCTAGGTAGGTTCCCTCAGGAATAAAGATCTCCTGGTCATCGCCTAAGAAGAGATCCTTCGCAGCACGCCTATTGATCAGCTGGCCGATGGGAGGTAGCAGCCGAAGGCTCTCCAAGACAGTAGCTGAAAGGTGAGGTAGAGATTGCAGGGCATCTGCGCTTGGCGAGAGAGTGTCGACCGCCGCAAATTCTTCTTTCAGAATTTCTTGTTGTTGCTGCGGCATTACTTAGACTTCGTCATGTCATTGGAGTCCTTCGACAAGTACTTACTGGTGATTTGGCAAGAAGATACAATGTAGACACCAACGCCAACTCCGGATTCTCCTGTCCTGCCACGAATGTGATGGTCAAATTGTTTCGAAACTGGAGCTCGCTTATCTTGCCGCTCTCGAATGCATACAGCAGACTTCGGCTCAGGCTACCATTTTCAAGGTTCATGTCGAGTCCTCGACTTGAGTCTTTCGAGGGCATCGAAGGCCGACCGTAACATACTTCCTTCACACTTTTGACGATAAAGTCCGTGAAGGTCTTCGCAGCGCGTCGCGCTTCTTCTCGTTGTGGTATACCCAATGTGTCCAGGAACGGGAAGCTCATAAATATGGGCTTAAATATTTGGCGCTTAATTGAACTTTGGATGTTGCTGATTTCGGTGCTGTCACTGTGCATAGTCTGCAAGGGCAACATGGCTCAGTAGTGCTCAGCTCGCCGTTCAAGAATACGCATGGAGAATTACTTACACCGAAGTCAACCCCTAGTATGATCTCAGAGAGATTGGCGATAGTATAGCGTTGCATGTGTTCCCTGATCGAAACGGATTTCTGTGCTGCTTGCGCGGCCTCGAGATTCCGACCAAGCACATTCGCGTTTACAAACATCGTGTCGATTGTCCAGCGTTCTTGCAGCCCGGGCTGCATGATCACGCGAAATCGCTTCCAGATATTCCCATGACTGGATATGATATTCTCGCCGAGGTAGCTTGCAAGGACGCTTCCTGGGATCTTCTTATGATTTCCGCTTTTCTGGAAATCATCTTCCTCTTTGAATATTTGTGCGACTAGCGCCGGCCGTTGAACCAGCACATTCCATTGTGATGCGAAGAAAATCTTGACTGCGCCGTGTTTCAAAAGAGATTCTCGAATGTGCTGTTTGAAGATTACTTCTTGGTCTACGTCTTTCCACAATGCGAGGAGCGAAATCCAGAAGGGCACTGCAGGGATATTTCTGGGTTCCGCTGGCGGCTGGAGGAACACGACATAACCCAGGACGATTGTACTCAGCAACAGCGCGAACACAACACAAATGAGCTGCAACATCGTAGTGAGCACGAGGAGTGATATGTTTACACGCGATTTCACAATTTGCAAGAGACCAGCAAATGCATCTGGGATATATCTTGGCTTCTTCGCCCATGTGGGCCTCGACAAATGATCACAATGTCGGTGATGTGATAGCCCTAAATACCGGACACCCCACGAATGTTCGCCACGCTGCAGCACGCGATGCGAACGAAGGCCCGTGCTGAGCAAGTATTGTGAACAGCTTCCATGCTAGGTTGGCTCCTTTCAGGCATTCCTCCATCAACCACCTGCAGGAAGAGAGCTTTGCTCGGACCTCACGCATTCGAGCAGACCGCACAAACGTTTGCCCGTTCACGCACCTCTGCGGTCACCCTGAGGATCTGACACTTGCCTCGTTTCCGGTTTCAATGGCAGGGCCATGTTAATACGCATGCCAGACTTTCCCACCGATGATCCTGCTGTGCGCACACCTCGACGGACAGAAGCAGACCCACATCCCTCAAGCTCAAGTTCCTCCCTCCAACGATTGATGCTGAAGCAATTGATCAATCAATCGCAGGATGCCTGAGTCGATCCCATCACCATGAACATTTGTTGTGACTGATGACTTGCAACGATGCTCGTAATGATTCATGGCTGATGATCTGTCCGAACCAAATTTTAGGGTTCCAGTAGAATCATTTATTTAGGGTCTGGAGACACTGAATCGGTCATCGTCAAACTCATGCATTCGACGGACTCGATGGGCGGAACTTGTTCGTTAAAAATATGAGTTGAATTCCAATCACTTGTCCTCATTCATCCTGGCAGCTCATGTATGATGGTCGTTCTGGCCAGGCCGCCAGTATCGTCTTGGTTATGTGGTGACGTGCGCAAGTCTCCTACACCTAGCTCGGCCCTGGGAACGGACCGATGCCCCTGACTTGCTTCCAGCTCTCGTAGCTCGAGCTGCCCTCCTGGCAATTCGGATGTTCGCACCGTCTCCAATTCTTGAGGGTTGCCCTGGCCATCTGGCAGCTCTGAAATCAATGCCGACGGAATTGGTTTGAAGCAAGATTGCTCAAATTGTGAGTCAACTAACGATTCAGTTGCATTTTCGTCCAAGCTGATGTCGGTCTCACGATGAGCCAATTCGATTCGTCTCTTGCGCCTTCGGGCCAAGAATATGCCTGCTGCGGTGGTTGCCAGTAAGCTAAGAATTCCAACAACGATACCAACAATGCCGCCCGTCGTAAAGCTGCTGCTGTTACTGCTGCTAGCCAACTGTGGCAGTATAGATACTATAGATCGTGCGGACCCATGATTGACCTGACCGATGGTGAAGTTGCCCCGTTCATAGTCAACCACAAGATATGCCTCCTGGAGAAATGCCCTTCCAAGTGTGAGTTGGCTGTCGTTCGGCGCCTTACGGATAGGAAAATACCGAATAGGTGAAGTGCTGTTATAGAAGGGTATCCCCAGCTGGGCAACAAATGCTGAGTAGGGGAAGTTGATCGAGGTGGTTGAAGCTGATGTTCCATCCTTGGATATTGTGAAGGTAAGTTGTGGTTTTAACTGCATTAATTTTGCGTGTGTCGCATCATCGATGGCATACAAGGATGTGTCGTTCAGATATGTCAAATTGAACGCCGTCGCAAGCTTGTCGCAAATTACTGAAGGAAGCCAGATCTGCGATGCGGTCGAGTCGATAGCCATGCTTAGATTTTGAGTTTGGTTCGGGAAGGCTATCGTTCCCTGAATGGTACCCGTCACCTGCAAACCTCGGACGTACACACGTAGCTCAGTGCCCTGGTTTTGGGCCGCAGCTGTAGGCACTATGATTCGAGTTTCTGACAAACGCGAGTCATCATAGCCCCCAATGATGATGTTTGCAGCTTCCTGTCCTACAGTTCTCGTCAGCTATCATCCGCGATCAAGCTCATTGGGACTCACGATACCAAGCGCCGACGAAAATTCCGTACGACAAGCTTGAAATGAGGTTGTTCTGCTTGAGATATTGGACCATGCTCGGCGAGTCCGTTGTCAACACATCGAAATGTGTCGGATTGTTACCGAGGCCGAGTGAGCCAATCCAGAAGTCCCAGGAAGTAATCCCGCCGATCAGTTGACTCGGCATGACGATTGGTGTCTGCGAGGCTAGACGCATTGAGTCCTGTCCATACATCAGGTTCGTATATGAACCGAATAGGTTCTGGCCTGTCAGAAGACTGTAAAGCCCGACTGACCGCCAAGTCGTCGAGTCAGCGGTTGTAAACCCGGGAGACTGCGTTCCGTTGGCATTGCCTGCGCCACGAGCTTGTGCGCAACTGAAGCCTGTGAAAGACAAGTTCGTACACCCTTCTGGTGTCGGAAACCAGCTTACACTGGCAGTAGTCGATGGCAAGACATAGAACGACTGCGCCGGATTTCCGACGGAGATGTTAAAAGTGGACCAATTACCGTCGTTTCCAAGCCATGTTGATGCATCGAGGACAATGGGAGAAGGGAAAGACATATCCTCGGAGGACTGCGTTCTACCCGTATTCTCCGCACGATGACTTGATATGTCCTGTTCAAGTTCGAACACCAGACTGTCTTTGAAGCGGGAAGAAAAAAACTCCTCGTATGTATTCTTGCTGCATATCAAACGTAATTGCACGCGCGCAAACACAAAGAAAATTGCGAGCGGTAGTACTCATTAGGAGAATGGTGCATCAAGATGGAAATAGTCGGTAGAGCACATGGAGAGCGAGAAAAGATGACGATCAGGCAGCACAATCTCCAATCCACTAAAGAAAGGATGCGACTGCTGAAAGGCTCTCTCGGTATCTCGCAGAGCGTCATTTGCGGTTCTGCGCTGTGCGCACGGCTGCTACGTGCGTGCGTGGGATGCAGGGATCGTTCATCGTTCTCTATTTTCAGCTGCTCGTTGATATCATTCGAGCTGGAACTCATCGCCCTTCGCTACCCGAAACTTGGAGGAATGTCACCTTCAGAAGAGTCTGGCCATTTGGCGGCGCTGATGACACAGCCCCAGAGGTGCTCTGATCATCCACAGTGGGGATTTTTCAAGGTTGGATTGGACCGTTGAAATTTGGGGCTCCTGCTCAGGCGATGCTCGCAGGCGCCACAGCCGAAGGACCCGCAAACATGGTGCAGTTCTTAGCCCTTGATGTTATTGCGCAGATGTCATAAAAAAATGGCTTTGCCGATCCGGCGGGCGCACTCCTTCGCGGACCGCTCAGGAAAGAAGGATTTGTTTCGGGCGCAATACGATTGAACGCGACACTTCCTTCATCAAAGCTAAGGTCAAACGCCCGTGCGAGCATCGTACTGTTCAGTGCGGCCTCTTTGGGAGTAATCAAACCACACATGCCTCTGGGGCTGTCACTTCTCTGCAGGGCCATTGTCCACCGATTAAATAAAATACTCTTATGATCAGACAAAATATAATGCAAACAGTTGTTCACTTCACTTTCACTTCGCCATGATTAGGTCTACCGACCCGACAGTGCTCGTCCCGTCGACACAGTCGGCGGTCTTGAGCACGCAACCTACCACCACACAAGCACAGACTGTTGCTGCTATAACCCAATGCTCCACGCTCGTTTCTCCCTCTTGCGTTCCCTGCTTTATCGACGCTGCGACCAAAGTGTATTCCTTTCCGACATCACTCGTACTGATTACGTCTACCGTCTGGCTTCAGACGTTCGTATATACTTCTGATGGCATTCTAACGACCTCGATATCGACCTCGACGAAATCGGAGACGCTTGTGAAAACTACTGGTACTGTTTCAAGCACGAATACTGAGCCAACGAGCAAGCATGCCACCTACTCGAAGCCCATCACATGGACTACCGACGACTATACTCTGTAAGTCATCGAATGTCATGCTTGCATATGCATCTAGACTGACTGGTTATCTCAGGACATATCCCAACACATACATTCAGTATCATGCTTTTAGCGGCGTTGGCGCACCTTCACCCACTCAGGCAAGTGGAGCAAGTCGCACAACAGCATGCGCATCACACCAGGCCATCCGCTCGCTCACTCTGCCGGTCACAACGGACCGCTCGGCGCTTTTGTACACCGTCAATGGCGCGATATCTCAGCCCCTGCCCACAACTATCCCACCGAATATCATCACTTATCTCGACAGCCTAGCGACCGTTGGATCACAATTGGGAAACCGATCGTTCGGTTCGTGTTTGCCCATCACAAGCATCCGAAAAATCACTTCTTGTCCCACGAGTACGATCGCAACAATCACTCCCACCACATCTGCAACCTCAACATCCAGTCGTCCTGTCACGCAGATATCAGATGATCCAAGTGCGACCGATTCCGTAGCGCCTACGACAGCGTATTCCACGGCTCCAGCCATAACACCGATTACTGCTGCAACGATGTTTACAACCGGGACGATTATCAGCAGGGCTCCTCCTGGATGGCCCTCTCCCGGCTCCACTAGACAAGACACAACGTCTATCGCCGGATATTATTACATCGATGGCGAGACTCTGCGACCTGGGGAGGCAATCACAAGGGCAGGGCCTGTCATATCTCTAGCGTCTAATGGTGCCACATATTACGTGAATGGTAGACCTTTCACTGTAGTTTCTGGAAGTGAAATCAGGCTTGGCACGAGTACAATTACCGCTACAACGATGCATCAGACAACAACGACGACTCAGACCACAGCTCACGATATGGGAGATCTAATCTTGAGTGGCCTAGGCAGTCAGCAGGGTCCGGACACATCTGTCACACCAGGATCAGTCAAGGGGGACGGCAGTGACGGTAGACAAGTTGGAGCGCTTGGGTCGTTTGCTGCAGTTCTCGGAGCTGCAATCCTCATACTTTGAATTCGCGGCGTAGATTTCTCGCAATGAACCGCAATACTCCTTCTTGAAAGCGTCGTTTCATTATGCGAGTGGAGCGATTCCCATCATCATTGGCAAACTTGAAAGAAAGGGCGTCGACTCTTGGTGATGAGCCTGACTCTATCGTAAGGTTGACTCGGCTCCGAAGTCCCGTGAAAACCTAGTCAAAGCTGCACTAAGCGATCGCGAAGGACAATTTGTTTTGTTCAAACTCATATTGATCTGAGACCAAGAACAATTGCTGGATGAGATGTAGTGCTAAAGTATCGTGTTTGGTTTTTTGGTTGAGTCCGATACCGCGATCCCGAAACGCGGCCCGGGCGCTTAAAAGGTGACGGACCGAATGCCGAGAGGGATTATGATTGGCGAAAACGGCACAGGTCGCAACGCTACATCCCTTTGTAGGCTTGTTGGTCCCAGAATAGCTCCCGAGCTTCGCCCTGTTCATTACTACCGTCCCGTCTTCACCATGAGGCGCAGTTCTTCCGATGACACAAAATGTATGCGCATTTCCGGATCTCAATTGTCCACGTCAACTGTGATCTACATCTTTCATGTACCAGCGATAGTCACCGCATTTTAATGATGTGAAAGGCTTATTCACTTGCACTTGAGCGGCAATCAGCTGTTCTATCACGATGAGTCCGCACAATCTTTATGGTCACTTCGCGACGACTGTGACTCTTTTCAACCACCAATCAATCACAATCCCGATCTTTCCAGAATTCTCAGAAGCAGCAAATCCCACATTCACAACGCATCAGTCAGTCTGCCCAACATGCGTCCCAGTCACAGTCAAGCCTGGAGCAACCGATGCCACTGTCGTGCTCGCAACAACACTCGATTCATATGCGACGACTCTCCTTGCGCAGGGCGACTCCTGGCAACATTGGAAACTGAATGTATCACCGACTCCAACTACCATCTTCAACACGCACACGGCGCCACTGAGTAACCAACCGCAGCGTGCTGCCACAACGAGCGCTGTCTTGTTAATCTGCGTTGACACTTGTGCTCCTACTACAGCTCTTGTAGCAGCGCCAACCATTCTTACAACTACAGTGCCGACGATCAAGCCACAAGCAACGACGAATCTCATGGGAGACTACATTCTTCACGGCATAGGAGCTGGATGGGGCCGGAGTGAGGATACTTCATGACAATATGATGGCGAAAAATGTAATATCGAATAGGCTGGCGTTCTTGATTGTTTTATCACGTCTCTGGGCATGTATTGCCAATTATACAAAACGAATCACGGGTTCGGGCTACGACCGTGGTGCACGTTACTTTTCGGGCGACGCTTATCGTCATGAAACGCAGAGGGAAAGAAGCAAATGCAAGAAATCGCGATTTCAATTGGAATAATGCAAGATTTATCCAATAGTGCGACATTCCCAGCAACCTCCACCGGTGCACGTTCTCCTTCACCGTCTTAGTGACCGCCCTGCCTCCTTGCATAAGTCGTGTTCAGAATTGTGGCCATGAGCGAGAATACTGTCGAATCGCTTATCAAGCTCATGAGACGCGCGCAATTCCCAATATCCAGATTAAGTTTCAGGTCTATCACATTAGACCGCTGTAGGCCAACGATTTCATATGCTTCATCATATGGTTCCTGATCTCTTCTTGCAATTTGTTTGCGGAAATGTGCTCTTGCATGATATTTGGCTGAAAACCACAGAAGAGACAACAGGCTACCTCATATGGAACTCGTTGACGAAGAAAGTGGATAGCGGCGGGCAAATCGTCAACAAATTTGACTCTTTCTTCACTGCTCCCCCTGAAATGCTCCATCAGATGCTGCTTGTAATCGCCCGGGTCCGTGAATGCCTCAAGATGTGGACATTCACCGCACGCCCAAAGGTTCTGTGCGTGTTCAGCTTTGAAATGTTCCACCAAAATTTCGGATGTCTCATAAGTCTGATTTGGTTTCGAGCAATGCTCATAGATGCAGAAATATTCACAAAGTTTCGTTTCATCGATCCATTTTGGTAGTACGGGCTCTGTGGCTCTGAAATCAGCAAAATGTGGCGATCGCTGATATAGGATACGGCGCCATCGATCCAGCATCGTCGTTCGAAGCCGCTCTATCAAATAATCTGGAGTGTGGTATTTCACGGCATTCGGGATTTGTAAAGCACTCTGATCCGATGCGGCTAGCACCAGCACTTGTTTCTGCGCAGAGCGTGAGACTCGGTTGAATGCTCGTTGTAGGACGGTGTCGATACGCCTTCGATGTTTATCTTCCAACGGCTTGCCATCATCACCCAGTGGGTTGAAATTTGCCACATTTGCAGCCAATCGCTCTGCAACTTGGGTTGACATCTGCATACGATATCTATTCAATCGAAGACCATTCTCCGACAGCGCACGCCTCGATTTGTTCATATCGTCCCGTTCGTTGTCCGTGTCCAAAGATTCTGGATGTTTTCTGAGCTCATCATGAGATTGCGATAACACTGCGTCGTGAAAGGACTCCAGGCTGGCCTCGTGGGATTGAAGTAACTGAGCAATTTCGTTCGCGACCGATGAATTCCATCTACAGACCTCTTTCGCGATGCCTTGTAGGTTGTCTTAGCCCATTCCCATGTGAATTCTCCAGTCATCGAACCCCCCAGATTGGAGATAAATCCAACTGGACAATCTCGAGTCTTCGGGTATAGTCTTGCATAGGAATTTGAACTTCGCTCGACACGAATTGGTGAGCGGATTGATTTTGTCCGAAGCCATAATTCTGCGAATTGATGACACAGAGTGCAAATCGAGCGCGACAAGATCTTGACCGGTACTTGCTTCCTATCACTGGACTTGAGTGGGAAAAGGATGCCAAAACTTCATGAATAGCGGGTATTATCTCATAAAGTTTCCGAATGGAATGCGGACATATATATGTTCGCTGAACACGGAGTATTTGCATTCCATGTCGTACAAAGTTGCCAGGCTTCTACTTTCGTTATGACTGCAATCCTCATGCTGAATGCACTTATGGTTCGCATGAACGCTGGCGCTTAAAAGCTCATCTCTGACGCCGACGCGTATTTGTTCTTTACCTACCTGGGTACTGTTGAGACGTGTCTCAGCGTACTAAAGTTTTCCGAGAATGTACTTGAGCAGATAGGGCTGAGTTGATGGTACTTTTAAGGTTAGTCGACTAACGACTGCGATGATATGACAAATCAAAGCTTTGTGCGCACGATGAATGATCCCTAGGCTTTGCCACTCGCGCGCTGGCGCGTACTTTTGAAATCCCAAGAATGCATAGACTAGTTCCGAGTAGTAACCAGGTGATCATCCTACTGTTGGGCCATTCATTGTATATGTGTCCATAGATTCAAATTTGGAGGGGGCATTTGAAGGGGGATGAACGTTCGAGTCATTTGAGAGGTCAGAACGCCATTCCGATCATCATCGATCGGGACATCGACCGCACTCAATTTTGTGTATCGCTCGACGCGTGACTCGATATGACTGCCGTGAAGGAGTCGATGCTCTGCTGAGAAGATGTTGAGCTCCACAGTTCTTCTCACCTGCAATCCAGTGGGCTTGGGATCATAGCTTCGAGAAGCGAAACGGGGTCAACAACGCGCGGATGCTCGAATTTCTCCGGCGCTTCTTGTTAGTCGCTGATGCACGCGCCAATCACAGAAATGGCTATTTGATTCGACAGCTTTCATTCGTCACCCAAGGCGATCCAGTTTGCTCGGCGGTTGTTTCCATTGTATCGTCAATCGAAAGACTCACACTTGAGTCTACAAGACCAGTAGCCAGCCACATTTCATTTTTGTAAAGTGATCTCTGAGCAAAACCTTGTTTCGCGAACGTGATCTTCATGTGTAATTTGATTCGCTCACCCCCCGATGAACCAGACTGGATCGAATGTCGGAGAACTGGATCGCCGACAAGTCTAACCCTCCTCTTTGATCGGGAGGGGCGTATTCAAGTGCAAGATCTTTGCCTTTCATGATCACATTTCTCGCAACGACAACGTCGGCTTAAATCTGGCCTGTCATCTATTCTTTACTAACTTCCTCAGCTCTCGGAATGTCCCAAGGCATTGAGGCAAGCGCCAAACCATGCATGTGCTGCTTTGCCATGTGGTTCATCACGGCTTCATTTGACCCCCCCTGGTCATTCTCTGGTTCGAAGCCGCAGAAGAGACAGCGAGGGATCTTTTCCAAGATGAGCTGACGAGTAAATTCAATCAGCGCCTCTGTGACCCTCTCGAGATCAGCATGCTGTGATTTGAATGCGTTGTGATCAGCATGTTGCTCTTTGAAATGCCGTGAGAACTCGTCTGGGTCCTCGAATTGATTCGGCACTTCTTGTGGGCACGCGTTACACGTCCAGCAATACCGTGCATGGGCTCTTCTGCAATGTCTCAGCCACGCCTCGATGGTTTGATAGGTTACTTGTGGCTCTGGGCAATCTACGTGGATGCAAAAATACGGTGACATATCTTGCATCACATGCGCATGCCATTCAAGGCGCTGAAGAAGTCTGGCAGGTTTGAGTGATCCGCAAATCGTGCACGAGAAGGACTCCGTGCCAGGATTTACCCTAGGCAACACTGGATAGCACAGAGTCCCATCTCGTACTGAATTTAAGACGGCTTTCTGCGAATTTCCAGATTCCTTCGGCAGAACGTCATCTGCAATGAGCTCAGGAGCGCTCGTTTCAGGATCTCGAATTGAGATCTTTGGGTTCTTTCCATATGAATCATTACTCATCATTCTGTCGTCGTTGGGATGTATTTGTGGGTCGACTAAAGATGGAGTATTGCCAGTCGCTGAGGAATTCATAGCCCTGGCTAAGCCATTAGAATGGTGACGCTGATACGAAATACGCCGCCATCTATCCAGCATTGTCCTCCCAACCCGCTCTCGTAGATACTCAGGAATACGATAGTGCTCAATCTCGCGGTCTGGGTCGTTGGGTTCACGTGACTGCGCGGACGCCGGCAGCCCAGTCTTCCCAAAATTCTGAGCAGGTCCAAATGCCCAATGGAGTGTGGCGGCAATGAACCTCTGAAATTTGTTTTCAAGCGGTGCTCCATCCGTCCCAAGGGGTTGAAATTCCGCTACCTTTTTCAAATCTTGCTCTATTTCTTGGAGGCGTATCTTATTTGCGACAAACGTCAGGCGGCGCAGACCGCCTTCGATACGATCCTTCTGACGAGTAATCATACGATCGTCATCGCTCGGTATTGACTCTGCACTAACGTCACTAAACTCTCCGTCGCTCTCTTGCGCCGCGGCCGCCGGTAGCTCTGTCCCCAAAACCGTGCTTTGTAGCAACTCGAGGTTATACTCGAGAGCATCGAGGAACTGGGCAATCGTGTTGGCATCGGAAGTATTGTTGGACAATCTGTGAGCGATGGACAATTCGCTCTCCGCAAAGACCCCCAGAGTGTTAGTCCAAATCCGAAGACGTGAGGCTTGCGCTTCGAGCCAGCCCTCGAGGTGGGTGGGCTCCGAAACCTGGGTGAGCGTGTCAGTGAATATCTTTTGACACGACTTCGCTAGTCTAATGATGTTGTCGGAGGCCATGACGACAAGGTGTTGTCAACAGATTCAAAACTCTGATTTTACCATGTTGTCGCTGCGAATTCCTGGCTATCTGTGCTTTCATGCGGATTTTTCTCAACGCCGGCGCTTGTGCAACATGAAACTTGGAGAGATCCCTTTTGACAAACGCCAGTGACCGGCAGGGATGCTTGTACCTGCAGCCAAGCTGCGCTACAGGGAGGGACCCGAGATACAATGCATTGTGAACATTGTGTTGCGGGTTACATTACAACCCATGTAGAAATGTACTCGGGCGGTTCTCAGCTTCTCGGCGAAGACAAGCAATGCTGAAAAGGGGGTTGTTTAAACATGTAGGCGGTCATATGAGCCTGGTGATCTGTTTGATGTATCAGCCATCGGAGACTTTCGCCCGCGCTGGGCTGTGAGCCGCCAAATGCGCCATATGCGGGCACGCGCGCGAAATGCCTGATGATCTGAACATGTGCAGCGAGATACTTGTCGGCCTTCGTGGCGAGCACAGCAAGGATTGCTCGCATGGGCCCAGAGCTGAATGTACAAATCACGTGATGTCTCCGGCCGCTCCCTCAACGGCTGGACCGTCTAGCGCAGACGTGATCGTGGCGTCCTTTGCGCGAGTCCCTAGCTCACTTCAATTTGCCCTTCCCAGCGCCAATCACAGATTGAACATCTAATTCGCTGCGCTCTATAATGAGGAACTGCGGCGGCGGCGAGACAGACCGATGCTATGGAGCTCAGGAGGTGGAGTGCAAATAGCATGGACCCGTGGAGGTCAGCCCGGCCCTCAGGTTCAGTTCGATCGTCGCACGACGCCATGCCCGATCACGAGTGCACCAAGGTCCACGAGAACGTGACAACCGCGCCGACATTGACTCGGCTCGCTCATATGCAACGTGACCGATCCAGCGACCAAATGTCGCATATCCGTCCCGTACTTGTTGATTATACTGCTGCCAGCGTGCGAGACTGCTTCCCTTGAATGCTTCTGATATGCAATCTCGATCCCAACGACAGCCCACCGGCAGATCTGCTTGATAGGCGAGCGTTTTTAAAGAGAGGCGACGAAACACTTTCGCAAAGGAATCGTAAGGAGGGCAACTCGGTGAATACCTCCAACCAGGATGGGTGAGCATGGCATCGAGCATGCTTCCGGTGCCCATTCAGTTTCCCGTCAATCTTCGTTTTATGATCGTTTCCTGGCAAGCTACGCACTCGACGCGGACGGCTCGTTGATTCTTCGCAGCGGACCACAAGCAACAAGCCTAAAACGATGCTGGTCAACCTTGATAAGGCATATCGTCTTCCCTCCGTCAAATCCCGATAGCTCTGCACGAACGCACAGCATTCTCCCTTCCACATGTGGCCTTGGGGAGTCTCATGCCGTAGAATACTTCGAGAAGCAACTTCTAGCAAATGACATTGTCGGCATTGTCGTCCGCAAAGCTGAATGTCTACCCTTTGACGATGTCTACACAAATCTTGCTCTCGACTCGATCCAATCGGGTCAAAATGCCGATGTGCTTGAGGACCATACCTCTCACCAACATCGTATTCAAGTATCCCAAAGCATCGCCGAACTTTTCGATCAGACCTTACGACATGTCACCAAAGATGATGAGTGGGACTTCTCCGGCCGGGACTACTTTGTCGAACGGATCCTGCATTTCGTCTCTCAAAATCTTCCCATTGAACTTTGTTTGCCCGCATTTCCCTGCAAGTCATCGAATTTGGACAAAGTCAGCGGCGTACTACCGGATCGAGGCGAACGAATAGCTCTAGAGACATTGCACACTTTCATATGCTCTGTGCAGAAAATCTATGATCCCGGGGCGGTACTCTGGATCATCAGTGATGGCCATGTGTTCAGCGATTGCAGTGAGTATCAGCTTGATCGATAAAATAGGCGCGGCTGACGCGTAGACAAGTCGGCGTCGATGATGCTGTTGTTGATCGATACAATGAAGCTCTACAAACGATGAACAACTCTCTTGCCTTGGACTTCGGCACACGGGACCGTGTGCTGTTCCGCTCACTGGTCGAGCTCCTGCGGCTTGACGATACCAATCATTTACAGTCGAAGACCGATTTACAATTTGATTACAAGTCTCATTTCTTCGCAACGCAAATCGACCGACAAGCCGAGCTTTCTCGTCAGATTCTACTCAGTAACTTCCGGCCAGATTCCTCGATTTTGCGGTCTCAAATCAACGCTTGCGATCCGAGTACGCTTTCGCTGTATCGTGGATTCTCCCGCTTCATGCTGGAAGATCTTGAAAATAATCGATACGCCCTGGGGATGAGCCGTAGCCAGCGAAAAAAGCTTTCGTCGAAAATTGCCATCGAGATGATAGAGGTACGTGATGCCGTCTCCACCGATATCATATAACATTGTCCGCTGATCATCAAAAGCGCAATCAAGCATACTCGAACCTGATCGAAACACTTCTGCCTTATCATGTCAGGCTATCGATACATGCGTAAGTCAGCTCCAGATTCAGCGAATTTGCTAATTTGTAGGCTGATGGAGCAATTCAGACACAATAACGCAGGCCCCAAATTCGGCATCGATCTCCTCGGCGCTGGAGTGCGCGCTGTCAGGTCACTGACGTCCTTTGGAGAGCCAGATACTTCGCAGGATCTGCTCCACATCCCAACACCTTGGCACGGCTGCATCGTCGAAGTGGAAGGTCACGCACAGCTTTACATGACCAAATCGCACGCCGCTGAGGCAGCAATCCATAGCCAAAAGTTTCGAGGCTCGTGGGACATGTCGACGGCCAACATGGGCGGCCTGTACCGATTCCAGGATATACAGTCAAATGACGAACCAACATCTCCTCTTAGCACGACAGAAAGCGCTCCAAGCAGTATCTTCACGGAAAATTTACAAGCCACGATTCAGATCGAAGAGTTCGCTGTAGAACCGGGCGAAACATATTCATCAACTACGGCCAGAAAGTCCGTGAAAACATACATATGAACTCTGACCTTAAGATTAAGGACGCTTTCTCGCAACGCGCTTTGATAAGACTTGAAGTTCATGGCAGCAGCAGGTCCATTGCGGAGGTATACAAATGTTAATTCTCGGAAGAATTTCGCTGTCCATACCATTGCCCTCACAGAGCAATGGCAAGGCCACCGATAAAGATGGGATGCCATCACAACAAGATCGGAAGGGACTCCTTGCCAGAAATGATCGATGTCCACATAACCTTGTTTCCAACGACTTGGCATTCCATGGCTTTCGTCTAACTGTGACCCACGGTTCATTCCAAAGGGTTGGGACTATGGACTTCAATCCCTAAATCGATGGCTCCATCATCGAAATGAGGGCGTAATGTATCCCGCCTGGGCACGTTCAATAGCTCCGAGCTAGGAAAGATATGTCTGCTATCGCAGGAGAAAGAAGACACGAAGGTTAGGCTCATAGCCCTCTCAGTGATAAACAGATAATAGTGATATACGCAGTATGATTTGTGCTTTGATTATTGTTCTGATGCCATATGAAAGGAAAGTCGGAGGTGGGTTAAGTGGGAGCGAGTGCCGAAATTCGGGCGCGATGACGTGTATGGATGGGCCGAAGCAAGTCGCATGGCTGAAGTCATCCTCGCGCAATCTTGTTGGCTGGAAGGAATCATGGGATTTGGTCATTGTGATAAGCACAGCGTCAGCACCATCCTGGCTCTAGTACGCTTCGGCGCAAATCGATTTCACCCATGCCTTGCTCATGACAACCCGCCTGCAAGCAATAGTTTCTGGCCTTGACATTTGGAGAATCCTTTGACCGGACTAGACCAGCATCAACGCATGATTCGGCCAGCGTCGCGCCGCAATCCCGTCGAGACACGACCGTCAAGCGGTGATTCGGAACTACACCAGCTGTGATCTTATTCGAGGGTGCATGAGGTCAGGACATCAAGATCGCTATCGTCTCTCAGAACTCACGTCGATATGGCGACCGAAGCCAGCCCGCAGGAGTTTAGTCCTCGCGCCGATCGCAGCAATGAAGACAGCGATCAAAACGCGAACGAGTCCGCTGAGCGCGAAGCGTTTGAGTACTGGGGATATCTGTTCAAACCTGACAAGACCGGTACCGACAAGCTAAAGTTACTTCTGCAAGGACTGAAGAATCTTATGAACGAGAAATATGAGCTCGCCGAGCATCCAGGCCAGCCCGAACCAGACCTCACACCGCACCAGCTCGCGCATTTCTATCGCGATCTCCACGGCAACTACGACCAACTATTCCTAGGAACGCCGCATGAGAGCATCGCTTTCATCTATAAAAGTCTCGGGTGTCTGCACTCGCTGCAACCTGCTCACCACACCCGCGCAACCGCATTCACCGACCCAACAGTACCAGCCCTGAAGACGGAAGGATGGATCATGTGGCAGACTATTCAGCTGCTGCTGGGACCAGAGGAGCACGCGGGATTCATACGAGAGGCAGTACAACAATGGGACATTCGCGACCCTACCACTGGTGACCTCTTTCCGAAGATCCTTCCCAGGCGTTGTTTTCCCGAAAGTCCTGATAAGCACATGGTGGCTTGGTATGAGGGCGTCAGCGAACGGCTACGTCGTGAGGCTGAAGAGGAGGAGCGTCAGAAGCGTATCGAAGTGACACATGATGATGCGCCGCGCTCTCGTCGCTCGCAGGCACACGAGAGAAAGTCGAGGCATGACGACGAGGATGATGGTGGCTCGGTCGACTCTCGCGCACCGGCAATCGCGTACTTTGGCAATCCGCTTTATCGTCATATAGATGGTCGGCCTAGTATTGTGCGGCCCAGCTCTCGGAAGCCCGGGCCAAGTCCTCGCCCATCGATAATAATGAAAGGAAAAGAGGCGGCATCGACAATCGGAGGGATCGCGAAAAACATCGGAAGTCCCCATCTATGGAACGGCGGACGTAGCAGGAGTGGAAGTGAGACACGCGAGCGCAGACGACGTAGCACTGCGGACAGGATCGGGTCGGGCAGTGGGCGCGGCGGTACAGCCGAGTCTGATGGAGACAGGCGAAGCTCCGCCTACGCTGCGGGTTCCGGTTTGCGACTGCATTCGCGACATGATTCCGCAGATGGGTCTCTACGACCTCGAAGCCGAGATCATACACCAGTCAAGAAAGAGTTTGACGATCACAACGTGCAGTCTCCGGAAGAAGACTACTTTACCGGATTTGATGATCCTGCGAGGAACGCGGCTACAAAAAGCTCGCAAAACGACGGTGAACTCGAACCTTCATCCGCACATGACGAAAGTTCCAGCAGCATGCCACCAGGTGTGGCTGCAGCGGCTGCAGCTGTAGCAGCAGGTGCTGGGTTGGCAGGCGCCTCATTGGCTTCTCCAACCGGCGAAGACATCTCTCCTAGCCACCAACCTCGACCTCCTACCATTGGCCCATCTTTCGAACCTTCCACCAGCCCTTTATTTGCCTCGCAAGTTGCTCGTCAGCCGCAGCCATTCCCGGCTGAGTTCCATCGTCAACAGCCGGGCCCTTCACCAGCCCATTCGCCGCCGAATGCACCCACGGCTCATGGCTCGCAGATGCCTATACGCGACTCCCACCACCGTCCAAGAGAGGACGAGTCCTATGATCGAAGATACCCTCGCGATGATCCTCGTGCGAACAACCGTGATAGCCGGTTGAGTGTCGGTCGCCGTGATCGTTACGACGATCGGCCCTCTTCCGCGGAACCATCAGGGAGTGGACCGCGCAAGTCTCCGACGTCGCACGAGCATCGTGGGCACCACTCGAGACGCCATGGATCACGCGACTACGACCGCGATGGAGAACGCGATCACGGCCGCCGTAGCAACAATCGCTTGAGCGTTGCAGATGCCAATCCGCCTCGGCCATCGTCCGCGCGTCCCAGCGGATCCGACTCACGACGTAGACACCACGACGCATATCCCGATGACCGACGTCGCAGCGGAGATTACGATCGCCGCGGTCCGCGAGGAGATGATTACCGATCAAACGAGCACCGAGATCGGTATGACGACCGCCGCGACGACGCCGACGAGGAAGACTACGACCGACGTGGCGGACGATCACCTAACTCGCAAGCTCCGCAGAAACAGACTCGATTCGCCGATGAGCCTGCTGCTGAGACGGGCGTAAGCGGTCGACGATATCCCGAACTTGATGACCGTGGCCGGGATTATGATAATGTCCGCGACCAAGCGGAAAAGCTATATGACACTGAAGATGAAGAGGACGAGCACCGACGGCCGCCTGCCCGGTCGAGTTCGCAGAGAAGGCGCAGAAAGAGTCGCTCGCGAAGCCGACGTGACGAGGATGATCGATGATGAGAAATTGCGGTGAGAAAGAATTAATGTACAGATGACAATGGACGACAGGTGTGGTTTAAACGACACGAGTTATGATCTATGATGCTATGCGGATACGGAATTTTAATGAGGACAATTCTTGGTTTTAAGTGCCCCGAATGCAATTGTTCTATCCTTCTCATGCAGCGATAGATCGCAGTCCCTGCAGTATATCAGCCTTCAGATCCTCCCAATTTTCCACTCCGATGCTCAATCGGAGAAGTTCTGGCTCGACTGTCTGGTCGCTCATCCGTCGCCACTCGATCAAAGACTCTACGCCACCGAGACTTGTTGCGTGGTGGAACAGGTGCAAGTTACTCGGCAGGTGCCGGGCCATCTCTTGTGAGTGGAGACTGATACTAAAGACAGGGCCGAAGCCATTCGGCATCTGCTGCTTGAGCCAGCCCATGTCTTCCTTCTGCAGACTAGCATGCTGGATGCTCTTGACCGACTGCTTGATAACCGCAGCTTCTTCCTCGGAGATCTTCGGGTCGCCTTCCTCAGGCTGCGTACCATTCAAGCCAGCATCCAACCAAGCCACGAGCTTATCAGCATTCTGACTCTGCCGAATAACTCTCAACTCCAAAGTCCTCAAACTCCTCACCCCGAGCCATCCCTCCAAACTCCCCATCACCGAACCAAGATGCAGCCTCTCCCCGAACATCGTCCAATAATCCTTCTGCCAGCTCTTCGATCCCTTGGGTCTTCCTTTGCTCTCCCGTCCGATCGCCACCACGCCACACAACATATCACTATGGCCACCGAAATACTTGGTCCCGGAATGCATGACGAAATCCGCTCCCCATTTAAACGGATCCTGCAACGGCGGCGGCGCAAACGTCGAATCCAGTGTAAGGACTGCCCCTCGCGCATGGGCCTTTTCCGCAAAAGCTGCAATGTTGAACGCCGTGCCGTGAGGATTTATGGGCGATTCCAGGTGTACGACGTCGCCTTCACCTAAACTCCATCCCTCACCTTCCCAGCTTTTCTCGTCGTGTAAATCGACGATTTTGCAATTCGTCAGTTTCTGGTAGATGGCCAGAACGCCATGGCAGCCATGGTAGCCGCCGCTGATGGCAACGACGCGGGGATGGAGGTAGACGAGAAGAGCGTGGAAGGCGGCGAGGCCGGATGAGTAAGTCAGGACGGGTTGGCCGATGATTTCAGTCAGGAGGAGCTCGAGACGGGATGTGTTGGGTGCGGTCAGACGGGAGTAGATGTGGGCGTCGCCGGCGACGGGTCCACCTGGCTCGCGGGAGGGAATGTCAAGATCATCGACGGGAACGAGCTTTTCCGGGTCGGAGGTGTAGCGGAATGTGGTGGAGACGTGGAGGGCGGGTGCGACGTCAGAAGAGGTGTTGATTGGGTCATCGGCGTGGACTCCGAGTGTTGACAAGGAATATGCCAGACTGGCGGCTGAAGGCTTGGGGGGTGAAGGGTCGGCGACGTTGGGATTGCTTGAAGAGGCCATCTTTTCGTTTAACTTAATTGGACATTCACAGAGTTCTGAACGGCTTCACTCTGTGTGATTTCGCAGATTGGGAATCAATGAAGATATATACGGTATTTACTGTTCTCTAGCTATGTCTCAAACAATGACTTCTCGCAATCGGACGGCATTGCCGTTGACGCAATGCTTATCGATAGGGCGCACATGTCATCGTTGAGACCCCGCCATGGCGCAACCCCTCGCCCTATCCGCCCACAACGAAACAGCACACAATTTTCCGGGTACACAGAATCATAAAGAAATTCAATATTATCCCAAACGCGCTTGTTTCGGAGCTTAGATGAGGCTGAGGCGACAACATTGAAATTAAGCCGCAGTGAAATCGTGCGGAAATGACGTGCCGTAAATGTACGCGAAGCCCGTTCGTTCGTGCGGACTGTTCGTTAGGGTTGTCGTGTCGAGGTTGGGGTTAGCATGGTTTTGTGCTGCACAAAAACACTCCTGCATTGTTTACTAGAAGCATTAGGCATATCTTTTCAGAGCCTTGATATTTCAACGAGAAGGTAAGAGTTACATGCCGCTTCGCGATCGATGGGGGAGTTAGGTTTTAACGTGGCAGATTGCTGTCCTCAGGGAGAGCAGAATATACCATGTCGTTTAGACAAGAAACTTTGCGCAAATTGTGTTGTTCCACGGCCGATCTCAAACATTCAGAATCATACAAGAGGTGTCATTCCATTTCGTGATACATCGACTCGCTCTAACCAACAATTGTCCCTCTCCTGTCCATCTTGACCGCATAGCGCACATACAACTCATTGACGAAATATTCATGTTTGATGCCAGGCGCTTTCTTCTGCGCAAACTCCGCCACGGCATCATCTAGCTTGTAACCCAATCTCTCCACGAGATAACTAACGATGAAGAACCCCGTCCTGTTGAAACCATAATGGCAGTGCACACCGATCGTCGGTCGCCTTGATCCATCCTCTGATGGCTGCATGCAGGGCGCTTGGCGAAGGCCATCGACCAGGGAGAGAAATTGCTCGACTTCGGCCGCTGTGGGTGGAAGTTTCGAGACGGTGGGAAATTTGTGATACTCTACTCCGGCGCGTTCGAGACCTGTTTTATCATACACGGGTGACTCGTGGCTGATGTCGAGGACCATGGCCACACCGTCGGGCAAGACAGAGGCGCCGAATTTCTCGACGAATCGCGCAGGACAGTGCTCGGGGTCGACCTCTCGCATCGTCTTCATTGCGCGGAAGACCCCCGCGATGGGATCGGAGCATGGTATGATGGATTGCCACTTCGCGAGATTTTTGACATCCCATTTGCCGCTTGTGGTGAGGAACTGTAGTTGCCAGCCGGGCGAGAGGCGAGGGTCGAGATGTTTACCTGCGAAATTCTCGATCAGGCCGGAAAGGATGCGAACGTCAGCAGCGTCGTAGAGGAGACCGTGAGAGGCTGGAGCTGGAAAGATAGTCGTTTTCAGCGTGAAAGAATGCTTGGTGGATGTATTCTCATTCTGCATATCTGTGCTGTTGGCCAAAGAAGGTTGGTCCAGATGAAACTCGGCAAGCTGTTCATGGGCGATTTGGACATCTCCAGCTACTGCAAGCGGCTGCACGGAGCCGTTCTGCGGCTGTTCATCATCGGGGGCAATATCTTCATCCCCCGCTGCTTGTTTTGGACGAGTACTCGAGCCTTGGCTGTCCGTCAACCATTCCGCAATTTGTTCAACGTTCTTGGGTGGTGCTAGCTTGTCACTTTCGGCTGCTACCAGATACAAGGGCACCTTGATTCCCGACCATACGCGCTCGCTCAAGAGACTTTTCTCACCGCTTGCGGCGGTCCTCGTCTCCATCAAATGCATACCAAGACAGAACTTCTGGAAGACTGGTGTCTTCGATTGAAGATTGTACTGCAATTGTAATCTTTTCGTCATCAGGTCGGCGTCTTTGCCGACAACTCTAGCAACGCTAACACTGTCAAGTCCGCCGCGCCTGTCAATCATTCGCATCATGTCGAACAGCCACGATGGTATGCGGTTTAATCTATGAATGGAGGATAGATCGTGAGGCGATAGTGGTGATGATCGGGGACATATCGCGATCATACCCAGTATATGCTCAGAGCAGAGATGTGCCAGGGGTGATGATGACGATGCTAAGAGGGCTGATATTGAGCATCCCATCGAGTGGCCAATGAGCACCACCTTTTGGTCGACATCCTTGTTGCGGAATCGATCGATTGCTACATACAACAGCTCTGCGAATGATTTTGTTGTGTACGCATCCAGAGTGTTTGGCTTGAAAGCTGAAAGACCGCAGCCGGGCAGATCGATGGCCAGACATGGCGCTGTGTTCACAAGGGTCGTCAGAAGCGGCGCGAATTGAGCGATCGATCCGCCGAGACCATGCATGAACACCAGCAGGGGCAGATTCGCCGGCAGCTTTTTCGCGTGAGGGTGCTCATTGTAGAAGGTACGTATTCGTGGATAGACATGACCGGAAGGTGTTGTATAGGACTCATATCTGCTGCTCTTTTTCAGCAGTCCTGGATCAGTCGACACAGCTGAAACTGGGCATCAGTAACAACATCATTCCGCGCTTCATACGATTCGTACCATCGTCAAGTCTTGCTTTTGATAGTTTGAACTTCGTCAACCATATGTACGACACATCTGCAATTAGGAGTCCGACTATGACGCTAAACAGCGTCCATCGACTTGATTCGGTGCGCAACCAGGCTTGCATTTGGCTCGTGAAACTCGTCGCGATTTTGCTCGTCATTTTGAAATTAAAGGCTTGACGAGACAACAGAGAATTTTACATGTTTCCAGTGCTGGGAATATCAAGAACCAGAGGCGAACGAGATTTGCTCGAGCGATGCTCACCGAGTTATGTATATGAGTTTGCGATTAAAAGACATGCATACGTCAAGGTCGAAGTTGAACCAATCGGAAAAGGGTTTCCGCTAGCGCAGCTGTTCTACAATCGCATTGACTGCCAAATCATGATAATTACCATAGACGAACGGATTCGAGAAAGATCACTTTGATAGATCAAGTGTAGCACATAAACGATCATTCCAGTCCGTGAAACGACGAGCGGGTTGAGAGCACGTCGAAATTCGCTTGTCATTATGCAGCTACTTTGCAATGTCTTTGAAATGCGCCACTGCAACATAGTCCTCAGACTTGGCTATTCAGCCCAACACCCAATCAAACGTTTCGCTTGCGATGTACATGTTCAGCCACTCGGCGTTGACAGGTCCGGCAGATTTCGTGCAGCTTCAATCGAGTGGGCGTCTCAAGCCACATCGTTCTTCCTCCAGAGGCGATTCATCGGACGAGGACAGTGATTGAATTTGAATTGATAGTCGTTGAAAATCCGCACGTCGTGGCAGATGGAAACCGAGCTACGTAGCTACAACGCCTGCTCCATGGTATGCATAAAGACCCATTCCCAAAAACGCTTCAAATTCCTCACATGACGACACCAGAGTTGGAGGCGATACGCTGTAGAGATACGATTAGCAACAGTCGATAGCGAACCGGATCTGAAAGGTGCGACAAACCGGCCAAAGCTCCGCAGCCTCCTTTCCGACGGGACCAGTGATGGCTGAGCCCTTCATCTCACCCTTGGGGTTGACGATCTGCAAATTCACCCATATTAGCCTGTGACCATTCCCTACGCAACCCAAGCGCTACCAACGAGGCTTCAAACAACGATCCAACATACCACACCAGCGTTGTCCTCGAAGTAAAGGAAGATACCGTCGCCTCTCCTCCATGGCTTGCTCTGTCGCACGATGACCGCGGGCATGACCTTCTTTCGGAGCTCCGGCTTTCCCTTCTTGACAGTGGCCATGACCATGTCGCCGACACCACCAGCCGGGAGACGGTTGAGTCGCGCACCGATACCCTTGACGGAGATGATGTAAAGGTTACGGGCACCGGAGTTGTCGCAGCAGTTCATGACGGCGCCACTGTGAGGAAATGCAATCAGTTCTCTGTCTTTTTCCCACACATTTCCCCTCCCAAATCCGATCAATGCATCCTGTATCCAACTCTTTCCAGTCCGTGGACCTTTCCAGCTATGCGCCGATATGTCGCGATTGGGCGAAAAATGGGAGTGTGGAATTTGACATACACAGGCAGACCGAGAGTCATCTTGAGCTTCTGACCGGAGATGTTTGTCGACATTTTGGCGGTATTGTTGGTGGTATGTGTTGATGCTCAACGGGGATCACGACCTCGAAATCTTCAAATCTGCTGCCAATATCTGAAGCGCCGGCAGTAGTGACGGCGAATTCGTCGTGTGTGGCGCGCGAGTCATGACACAGCCTTGGCGTCTTTGAGTCACGTGATCGAAATCAGAGGACCCTCGAATTTACATGCTTGATGTCTCTCGATGGACTTCAGCAAGTTCTCAGGGCTTGACTCGAACGTCACGTCGATAATATTACTTGATGTCTCGGAATTCCTCTCATCACATTGTTCTATTGTGATGGACTTGCTCCCTTCTAGAGACCGGCAGTCGCTACATGAGAAACGCGTCAATGCCACCCGCATCGGATTAGGCCCGCCGCCTGGGGGTTCTCTCGTCATGACACTTCCGATGCGGCCAAGGTGCACTTTGACCTTCCGCCGCTAGACAAGCTTCTCATGTTTTGTATCCCGTTTGTGCTCTAGACCAACCTGATTTGATCGCGCACCGTCAAGGACCGGTGAGTATGGTGCATGGGTGACCGGTCAAGGGATCCTGCTGTTCGGCCCCCACATGGCTTAGGTAGTCTGCCTCACGATGAATACGTCATTTATCATAGCGTTGAGGATTCGTGCAACACAGGCGGAGTCGTCTCGTGTTGCTCACGGCAAATACAGGACAAATGCAACCCGGTGATTGCCCGGCCGCTTTGGCTCTTATCTGAGCACATAGAACAGTTCAGTCCACAATCATGATCATCAAGCCGTCTAAAGTATCGCTTCCAAAGTCCATACCCACTGACCACGAAGAAGAAGACCACGAAGGAAGCCGCCAGTAAACAAGATTGAAGATGGCTCAATCATCACAAGTACCGCTCTGGATCAATGGCGAGACGGTACTCACTGCGGAAACATTCGACGTAACAGCACCAGACAACGGTGACAAGCTCTGGTCATCATCAACAGCCAACGTGGATGATGCCAACCGAGCAGTGAACGCCGCACATGCAGCATTCCCTGCCTGGCGAAGGACGAAACCTGGTGTCATTCAAGGTATTTTCATACGCGCTGCCGACCTTCTGGAAAGCCAAGCGGATGAACTCGTCGCAATATGGAGACAGGAGACAGGCGCACTTGAAGGTGTCGCTCGTTGGCTTATCCAAAACGCGATTTCCAACATCCGTGACGTCTCGGGCCGAGCGGCTAATATTCATGGATCGATTGTACAAGTTCAGAGCGACGACCAAGTTGGCCATCTGATGAAACAGCCCTACGGTGTGGTAGTCGGCATTGCTACATGGAATGCGGCGTTCATCCTGGGCACGCGAGCATTCACTTTCCCACTGGTTGCAGGCAACACAGTGGTGTTGAAGGGCAGCGAGTTTTGCCCTCGCACGTTCGAAGCGCTGGTACGGATATTCGACGATGCTGGGCTTCCTAAAGGGGTGCTGAACTTTATCACAACACAATCTAAAGATGCTGCGGCTGTCACCAATGCTCTGATCGAGCACCCGGCCGTCCGGAAGATCAATTTCACCGGTAGTACGGCAGTGGGCCGCATCATTGCTAGCAAGGCCGGGCAAGAGCTTAAGCCGGTCGTTCTAGAATTGGGCGGGAAAGCATCCGCGATCATCTGTGAAGATGCTGACCTTGAACTTGCGGTTTCGCAGTGCGTCCCCGGGACTTTCATGCATGCGGGCCAGACTTGCATGTCGACTGAACGGATATTGGTTCATGAGACATTATACGACGTCTTTCTCAGCAAGTTCAAATCGGGCATTACGAATCTGTTTCCGGAGGACGGGCCGGCTCCTCTAATGACATCGGCAAGCACAGCTGAGAAGAACCGCTCCCTCGTGGAGGATGCTCTCAGAAAAGGCGCCGAGACTCACACGATCGGTGACTCATTCCCGGTGTCATTGAGCGGAGCTTCAAATGCCGGGGAGGATGCTTCAACAAATGGGGCCTCAAAGGCTGAAAACAACCATCACCAATTACGACCTACCATCATCACCAAGGTCACTTCCGACATGAACGTCTACCACGAAGAGTCGTTCGGGCCGACAGTTAGTGTCCTAGCGGTGAAATCCGACGACGAGGCTCTCTCTATAGCCAACGATACTCCCTATGGACTGTCAAGTGCCATATTTACCAAAGACCTCGCGCGTGGGCTACGAATGGCTCGAGAGCTTGACTCCGGAGCCGTTCATATCAATAGCATGAGCGTCCACGACGAGCATGCACTGCCGCATGGCGGGTTCAAGGCCAGCGGTTGGGGACGCTTCAACGGGCAGCAAGGCGTAGATGAATTTTTGCAAACGAAAGTCGTGACGTACATGCAATAGGGTAAACTTGTACCATGTCGAATACCATCGATGGGGGCTTATTGAGCAAAGGAATGCCCACTGTTGTTATGAAAGCAGCGTGTGTCGTCATGAGCAGACATCGAAGATCGCTCTCGTCAAATGTCATCCAACACCCCGTTCAAGGTCTCCCACCACAGCCCCCTTGCTCAAAGCCCTCCCCTCTTCGCTCTCTCCTCCCTCGCACGCAACCTCCTCAACTCCGCCGCCGAGATCCACCCATTCCCCCACGGCACCCAGAGTCTCGCTACAATACATCCCGGACAAGGATGAATCCGGGGCAGATTCTCCTCCGTGGCATGCTCCTTCACGATGCCGCAGCCGTCGCAGTGTCGCCAGGCTTTGACGTAAGGCTCTTCGGCCTCGCGATGGCCGCAGAGGAAGGTGTTGATCTGGGTGATGCGGATGCACATTTCTGTGCTTTTGGTTGACTTGGAGACCTTGTTCCTGCTATGCTTGCGACCTTGGCTTGGCGCTGAATTCTGCCGCCCTCTCGCTTGTTTCGATTCTCTGACGATGATCGAAATGATCCTGTCCCGGAGTTCCGAGAGCTGCGTCTAGATCCTGCGAATGTGTCGACCAGATTGATCGATCACTGTGGGGATGACGTCGGACTCGGTGTGATGGGGTTTAACTCTGGCAGTAGTCGCAATCAAGAGTACCTCTCGTTCCCGCGATTCGTTCTGTGCGGGTTGTGATTTCCTCGACGAATTCCCCGAAAGATTGATCGTGCTGACCACGAGAGCCGTCCGAGGTCTGATCCGCCCGATGGCTCTGTACCGATCTGTTGGAACGATTGTATCCCACCGACCGAAATCCGTGATCCGCATCAATAACCCTCCATCCGAATCCCAAATCGAAGACAGCGACCCTGTAAGAGATGCAAGAAGTCGCCGGAACAGCAATTTCAACGATCGCAGAGAGGGGCAAGGAAGGGCGGTCGCTTCCTATGTATTCAAACAAAGAGGAATATCGAAGAAAACCAAAAAGCAACAACAACCAAAAGCAGTGCGACTCGAAAAAAAGGAAATCCCTGTGCGACACCACGGCGCAATGACCGACTTCGGAGAACACGAGGGAAATCGTAAGTTTCTGTCCTGGCCTCCGGAAGGAAAAGGTCGGGTTTTCTGGATCGGTCGTCAACTGTCACTTTGGATATGAGTGTCTGATCGAGAATAAAAATCGCCTTTTCACCAGACAGATCGAATCGTTGGCAATGAAGCAAGCGGTGGTGAGCAATTTAGGCGAAACCTGTCCACGTCACTCGAGTGAATGAGAGGGAGAGGGAGGGAAGTGAAATGAAACGAAGGCCAGGAGCAGGCGGGTCAATGCAGACGCTTTTCTTTGTCTCGTCACCTTGCGAGGCCGCATCTCGTCTGTGTAACGACGAGGGAAAAGAGGCTTTACCGTGGAATGGGTCGACGAATGCCCGACGTTGTGAGGTGGCATCGTGGTCCTCTCTCCTCTCGCCGTGTGCGTTCGTCGGGCGACGGCATCGAGTTGGGGTGTACGACATGGGGCGGAGACGCGGTACATTGGTTAGTGCAGACGCAGATGCAGATGCGGATGCGGACGCCGATCAGAGGAGGGCGTACATGAACATCGGATTTTTACCGCCTCTGGGGATGTACCGAAGGGAATGCAGCATGTGTACATGTGCATGTTTGCTGGAGGTGCGATGTACTGTACCTATATATGAAGAAGTAGCGCCAGCGCATTTGGACGGATGCAATCCTGCGCAGTGAACATAGCGGAAATAATAGGTTGAGTCATCACTTTATGGGGGTCATGCCAACACACCCAGCTGATTCGGGACGAACGAGTCCGCAATACGTCCTGAAGACAGACATCTCCAATTGATATGTCTGGTATTAACGTACTTGATCTGAAAAATCGCTGCATTCCGTTAATAGCACATCATTTCGGGAATATATGGGGATATATAAAGTTCTTGAAAGTGTCTTTTTTGTATTCATGAATTACATACGTAGCAGACCGAGTCTGACTGTGGAATATTTCAAGAAAGCCTCTTAGAGGCGTGGAGGGAATCGACCAAGTCGGTAGTGACGAAAAGAAAATCTTTGGGGTTGGAGCTGGGTACAGTGCTGGCGTGAAACATCTAGTGCTCTAGCAGACGCAAGCTACCTTGCACAACGACGTTCTCCAAGATAGAGCCTGGAGGAACATCGATTGTGGAGCCTTCCGTTGCGACAATGATGACGGTGCCCTTGAGGACGACACCACGACCAAGGTTGACAGCACCGGTGATGGTCAGGTGGTCGAGCTCGAGGATTTTGGGAATTGAAGGGATACGAGACTGGAAGTTGGAGACCTTCTTGAAGTCGTTGCCGAGCTTGATGAGCGGTGCTGGGCCGAATCGGTTGGGGTCCATGACGAGCTGACCGTGCTTCAGAGTGTAAAGATCTGACTTGACCAACATCAAATCGGAGCAGGTCTTGACTGGCAAGAAACGACGTCGTGGGACGTTGACACCGTGCGCGTTGTTGAAGTGACGGATGGCAGCACCGACGGCGGTCTCGAGCTGGATGATGCTCACATCAGCCTCACCCTTCTTGTCTGCGGGAATGCTCTTGCCGTTGGGGATGATCTCCATGCTGAGTTCGTTGTTCTCCACGACACGCTTCACCGCGCGAAGGTTCATCCAGATGTTGTTGGTGTTGAAGTACTTGAACTTCTTGATCGACTTGAACTCGTTGACGTATTGCTTAGGAACCTGAGCGATTTCGAGCAGGCGGGCCTGACCCTCGTAGTCGATGATGGTACCACCCTTGACGTCAGCCTTGGTCTTATCGGTCAACTCCATGATGTACTCGGCACGGGTAGAGACCATGTGCTGTAGAATATTCAAGTCGACCACGGCACCGAGGTTGTCGGCGTTGGACAAGAAAACGATCTCGACACCGCGGTCGAGAAGCTTGTCCAAGATGCCGGAGTTGTAAAGCGACTCGAAGACGTCACCGTGTCCAGGTGGATACCAGTCAGAGATTTGAGAGCTGGCGTTCTTGGGCGCAGGAAGAAGGGAATCCTTGAGAACACGAGGGTACTTGGACTGGTTGAAGGTGAGGATGTCGATGTTGTGGCCCTCGTACTTCTTGATGATCGATGCAGTATCCGAATCGGTGTTGAAAGAGTTCATGAGCACGAACGGCACGTTGACGCTGTAGGTGCGGTTCAAGTACTCAATCTGTCGCACTGACAGGTCAAGGAATGACATGCCGTCACGGACTTCGATGACGGACTTGGGACCAACACAACCCATAGAGGTTCCGAGACCACCGTTCAATTTGAGAACGGCCAACTTGTTGAGGAACTCCACCGACTCGGAGTTGCCGAGACTGTTGTAGTCAACGACCTGCTCAGGCTTCGGCGGAGCGATGCGGCTCCACTCGATCTCGTTGCCCTTCGCCTTGTCGTTGAGGTAGCGACGGAAGAGCGCAAAGAAGTTATCCATTTCCGTCTCGAATCGCTATTTGTCCAATGTTACTATGTATTCTCATTCTCGCGATATCATGATCGTCCTTTACCTTCTTCTCCCGTGGGTCTGTCACGCTATCGGCGAGGTTGTTGAGCGCATTTCGCATTTGCGAGGCGGCGACTGAGGTTGAGGTGTTCTCGAATGCCTGTTGTGTTGATTAGCTCGTAAGTTACGATGAGACGAAAGCGTGGAATGAGGCAAAGTGAAGGGTGTACGAATCATGGCCGAGATGGACACGCGCTCAGTCCTCATCCAGAGGCAGTCATGAAAATCATGCCTCTAGCGAAGGCAATGCATGAGGAACATAGCAGCGGGAGCTTGAGGAGCAGCAACGAGACATGAGACGTGCTGGATTTGGAAGCGGAATAGAAGCTCCAGAAGTATGCGTGATCTCGTGGATCTGATTATGGCATCGCCCTTGAAACAAGACAATGGGCGGGATATGAGACTGTAACGTACCACGTGTGATTGTGACTTTCCATGGTGCCGGGCAGTCTCTCCTTCAGGCTTGAGGTGAGTCGGGAGGGCCTCCTTGATCTTTGCGGTGACCTTGTCCATAATTGCGGTGATGTTTCAGTGGTCTGTGGTGAAGATGCTTGTCAGATCAGATATCACTGGGAACCTCGACTCGATCATGATAGAGCTCGCTTCTCTGGGCCCAGGAGGATCTCACGTACATAGGTTTGGATCAGTGTCAGGTTTTCTCACCGATGGAGAGTGTGATGAGGAAGATGAGAAAGAATAAGATGCAACCTTGGAAAATAAGAGAAATGTACTCCTCTGAAAGGGCGGTCGCGACTGGGGAGGTAATGGAGATGCCACAAAATATTTAGCGTCACTGCGTGCTGTGTTCGAGGGGCAATCGAACGGCAACGGTCTGTGTACTGCAGTGGTGGCCATTTTATGCTTTTGGTCCTTCCACTCATTACTTTTATCAACAACCGCCCAATGCGCCTTCTCCAATCCCAACAGCTACCTGCTACACCGAGCAAATCACCCATGAATTCCAAGGTTGCTGCTGATGAGGCAACCATGTGGTGGCGGTGGGCATCGGCCGATGGGCCAATTCCCAACGTGCATTATCGCCATACCCGATTCAACATTCCGGTCATGGCTCGCTCTTGCCCTTGCTGCTGCTAGACACGCACGCCTTTCGTGATCGCCCGACGAATGAACTCGTCAGGGTCTTCGTGGTACCAACGCGAGCTGTGGGCAGAGAGAGCTGCGGTGGCTGCCAGATGGAGCACAACCTCGGAACGGTGGTCATGGAATGGTCATCACAGTGATGATTGTATACCTCCAGATCTTGATGAAATGTGTACAATGCATGCAAGCGGTGCCCCTCTACGACATCGACAAGCACCAGGGCAACTCGGAGCTCTGGCCTCATCACAGACAACAAAATATTGGTGGGGCAAGCTGTTTGCCCCATGACGCACGGGCTCAGGGTTCCACCCACTACACCTTTTTCTCCGATCCTAGATCAATCACCTACCAAAGTTCAAGGTTCTTCTGATCCAAGAAGACACTGAGCCGTCTGGACTTCTCAGGTCTCCTCCATCAATGCTGCAGGTGCCATTTTATCGAAGACTACTGTATTCCCAGTCCGAATTTGGCACTGCGTTGGAAGTTCCCTCAATGGGATGAATGGGAACATTTGCCCGATAGTCGGTCCGCGCCATCGTCGTTACAGATTTCGCCCGTCAATAACCGTCATATTGACATCGTCTTTGTATGTACAACTCGAAGGGCGGGAGTTCAAACAGAAATACCAGGGTCTTCGCCTGTCAATGCCCGAGCAACGTCGGTCCACGTCCCCAAATCCTGCCTCGCAGTAAAATAATCCGATACAGGGATTGAGAATAAAACACACTTGAAGCACTTCCAATCCACATCCTTCTCCCGACGTCATCATGATGATCAAAGAGTAGGACAACATTTACCACATAGATGCACCGCCGATGCTGTGCAGCAAAGTCGTAAGAATTGTCATCAATCGTTCTCTGGTTCTCCAATGCGCTGCTCCATACGGACAGCAATGCCGTTTTGCACCGTGGCACGAGTGAGTCGTGAAACGCATCGAACCCAAAGTCTCTCGTCGCCGGCGCGTCCACATACAGTATGAAGAGACAACCCATCCCACCCCACCCACGTGCAGCCTTGACAGGTCGGAGGATGCGAACGCCATGAACTTCGCGGCCGTCCCAAATCTCCCCGGACCGTGGTCGAGGCAACACGCACAGCGGCTATTCTCTCAACCCATTCATTCATCATCAGTCAACGATCCCTGTTGTGTCGGTCGTCGTCGTCGTCGTGCTGGAGCCGCAGTCGTTCCGCTGGCCGTCACACCTCAACTTCAATGATTCTGGGACTGCAGTTCTCGCGACGCGTGTTCTCCCGGGGGAAAAGTTCTGGAGATTTGCGACTCGGATGGCGCGGTCTATCGTGGATGGCAGGCTGGTACACTTCAACGCGCACTGTCGTGAGCCTTTTTCCGAGATCGAGTCGAAGCAGAACACAATTCTACTCGTCATGCTTGCGGCCCTGACATGCCCAAGACAATGCTCTACAACGTGCGTTTTCGAGCTCACTCCTCGCCGAGTTGTTATTGAACATGGTCTCTCTCGTGGATGATTAGCGCCTGTAGAAGTGCAGCCTGCTTGATGACAGAAATAAACAAAATTGTACTACGGGTGATCGTTATGTCAAGAAGTCGCGCTTTCCTGCGCTGCAAGTTTCGACTGATATCTCATGGACCACGTTTCGATCGCTGAGAATTGCTCGCCATTCTTTTTGTCTATTCCGTTTCTCCTCCAACATCGCTAGACTATCGAAGCACGAACTCGTCATTGCATCACTCGACTGGCACTCCCACAGCCATCCACGCACAACCAAATGAGAACTCTTCGCAATTTGAGCCTCCAATCGTGTTCCCAGCCGAAAGCCTCGTCGGCGCCGAGCATCGATTCCCGATGCGTCGTCCCGAGGCTTGCTGACTTGAGATTCGGTGTGACAACACGCCCTGTCGTGAGAGGAAAACATGCCAAAAGTTTCCGTTTACTTTCCTCAACCAAGCAGATCATCCAATCCGTTGCTTCCGGTCGAAGGCTTTGCAGGTGCTGCCGGGGAAGCCGCCGCTGCGGGCGCGCCGTAAAGTCCAGCCTGTGTTTTCTGCTTAGCCATGTCGGCGATGGTCAGACCCTTGTTGCCCGTGGTCGCGGACTTCTTGGATGAGCCAGACAGCAAGCTGGCGAAGGCATCGCCGCCTGCACCGCCAGTCCGGGCGGCGGGCTTGTTGGTCCCGGAGGAGAGTCCGCCGAATGGGGTGCTGGTGCCTGAAGCGGTGGCGCTGCCCGCGGTAGGGACGGGCACAGAGGTGAAGTAGTTGGGTCCAGCAGGCTGGTAGCCGCTTGGCTTGGGTTGCTGCTGTTGTTGCTGTGCAGCCGCCGGTGTTGCGAAACCCGAGCTGGCCGGAGTAGGGGCTGCGTAAAAGTTGGAGTAGTTAGGACCAGATGAAGCTGCCGGCGGTGGTGAGAGGACGCCCGAGGATGACGCAGACAGAGCCGGGGTAGATAGTGAGCTGTAGTTTGGCTTCGGCAGTGGTGCAGGCGCTGCGTTTGAAGCTGGCGCAGCCGATTGGAAATCATCAAAGTCGTCATCATCATGCTGAGCTGGTGCGGGCGCTGGCGGAGCGCTTAAAGCCGACGAAGCAGCCGGCGCAGAAGTAAATGTCGCAGGCTCATCGTCACCAAATTCAAACAGATCCACCTCAGGCGCTTTCGGCTTCGCTGGTTCGGCCTTCTTGGCGGCTGATGCTGTTGCTGTAGGTTTCTTGCCTGCACTTGCATCCGCTTTCCGTCGGCCAGGCGCAGCATGAGCGCCGCCATCATCATACTCGTCATACTCATCAAAACGCTCGCTGCCTCCTGTCCGGCCTCCCTCGTTGTATTCATCGTGGGCCTCGCCGCCGAAACCGCCACCGTCACCATAGACACCACGAGTCTGTCCGCCGTATCCACTTCCGAATGACGGTGTGCCGCCACTGCCGCCCTCGAATCCACCATATCGACTGCTGCTGGCTCCGAGACCGGCGCCTGCGCCACCTTCAACACCGCTGTATTTGTTTCGCGTAGTTCGAGCCTTTTTCCTCTCCGCGCGAATCTTCTCGACATCGCTCAGAAGATCGGTGAGCTCCTTGCTTCGGTTGCGGACATTGAGTCCCTGATCCTTGCCGTTCTGGTCGATGTAGTGAAATTGTCGAAGCATCTTGAGAAGCGAGAGGTGCGAGCGCGCATCGTCAATAACTCTTTCCGATCCATTTTTGACGAGGAATTCCATGAGTTGAAGCGCCTTGTAGATCTGCCGCCATTCCTCTGCTGACTTTTCGGTAAATCGCTTGTAAATCATGGGCATGATCTCGTTCAGGAGCTGACTGGACGCAGACTTAGTTTGCGATCACGATTCCACAATCACAGAGGTATAACGTACTAGTTGAAGGTGCCGCTCGCAATTTCTTGCATCAAAGTAGACGACGCACCCCAAGGTTCATTGTTTGTGGCTTCACGGACTTTCGCCTCCATTTCCGTGTAGTTCATGACGGCTGTGACACGGGTTTAGTACAACGCACGACAAAGCCATATTTCGCCAGCGTCCATTGCGCATCCTACCATTTTGCACTTTGCGAATACTCGCTTTGACATCGTAGAGACTCAGGTTGCTGACCTGATCTCGAAGGTTGTTCCAATCCATTTTGACGGCGATTTCGCGAGTAACTCAGTTCATGTGATTGTGTGAGTGGCCTGCCGACCAGACTGTGACGTCCAGAGAACGTTGCGAAGATTAAACACTGCTTCGTCGAGAATGGATGCGGCACAGAGGTCCTCGGTTGCGATGTTGTTCTTCGTGCGGTGCCGCACAGGGACAGACAACTGGACAAACAATATCCAATCGGGGTTGCGAGATGCGCGCGCGGGTACAGCCGCAGACCCTTGATTCGTGCCTGACGAGCGAAACGCGCCAGCGATTCCGTGAAGCAGACTCCAGAATGTGGTTCGTTCTTCTTCTTCTACAACGTTAGAATACATCTTCACCGCACTTTCATCAATCTCGGTGAGCTCCTATCAAGGTCCAGGTCTACGACTTGAACTTGTACATCAACTGCATTGGTGAGTATCTTTGCTCCGGTGTGAGATGTGGCCTCTGCAGCATCATACCACTCCTGAAGCTTTAATTCCGGGCATTGGCTGATGGCGTCGATGACGACAGTATCAATATTTGCGATTGTTCCATTCCATCAAAACCCTTGGTGAGTCCATCTCAATTAGATCTATGTCAGTCTATTCAATGGCACCATGAGGCGCCTTTCCGTCTTGAGAACAAGATTTGGCTCTTTGCCTACGGATTGGCGGTATATCTATCAGCGCGGCAACACTGCACGACCCAGCTCGGCCAAGCTTGCTTGAATGCTTGAAGCTGGAAGTGCCATTTCTTGTCGAAGACCTGGCATGGCGAGCGGATGCATGAACGGGCAGACCAAGAAAAGCATCTCCATGATGATGTGTCTTCTACATGCGTTGAACACATTGGGAACGCATGCTTCGAAATTGCGTGGCGAGGAATTGCATTCAAAGTGCTCATTGGGATTGCTGGTTGAGTCCTGAGTGCGCATTCCTCATTGCAGTCTACTACACACATTATTCTGCTTCAGCTCAGGCGCTGCTGCCATGTTCGGCTGTGAGTCAAACTTGAGGCATCGTCCCATCTTCTTGATGGCTCCTGGAGGGACACAGTGTGCTCCGTCAGCAATAGAAGATGGCAATGCACCACAGTTGAGGCTTCTGCATTTGCGATTGGACTTCTGCACCGCTATCCAATGGCTCGGCTTGTCAGAAGATTGCGTGCACGCTCATTGCATGTACCTCATGACGTGCCTTCAAGGTTGCCCGAATTCGTTACAAGCACCACAAGTGGCCGACCGTGAAAAGCGAGATCGACGACCGATGATGATTGGCAGAAGTCGCTTTCTCTCGCGAGCAGGAAAAAAAAGAGAGTTTACCCTGGCTGACGTCTCGTCGTAGTGTACAACAGCGCCCTGCAGCAGCTTGCCCTATTACAGTGCTAGGTGAGTTACCCACTCGTCTTGTTGCCCCACCATCATCATCGTCGTCACAAGCGAAGATCGTCATGAGCGAAGGACGCGCGCGCCTTGCCCACGAGGAACGGCGGCGTTGTTGCATGGTAACGGCGAAAATGCGGACGCCCCTCCCCAACCGACCTCACTTTTTCTGTCATTGAGGGTTCATTTGCCCTGTTTGTTTGGGATGACCCCGCCATTGACGCCGACACACGCATCCAGCTTTTTGAACCCACTTACCGAGCATCAGCAGCAGTAGCTTGCCCGCCATGTCGTTGCGTTCTTCAATCGCCCCTCTGCGCTCCGCCGCATCCGCCTACAATAAACAGCCTTTCACTTCGTCTTTTCTTTCTCAACGACTTACCTCCACAACACCTTTCACCCGCAACTTTTCAGCATCTACCGCCAACATGGTTCAAAAAGTCTACTTCGACCTGACCTGGACCGGTCCTACCATCAAAGTCGACGACAAAGGCACCACCATCTCCAACGACAAGACCAACAAGGGTAAGTTGCGACCCATTGAGCATTCAACTTGATGGTTTCCACTGACAATCTCCTCGCGCCATAGAGCAATCTCAGCGTGTCGTTTTCGAGCTCTTCGACGAGGTTGTCCCCAAGACTGCCGAGAACTTCCGCGCCCTCTGCACTGGCGAGAAGGGTTTCGGCTACGCCGGCTCCAAGTTCCACCGTGTCATCGGAGACTTCATGCTCCAGGGTGGTGACTTCACCCGTGGCAACGTAAGTTAATGCGCATTCGTTCAATCCGTTCGCGAACGCCGGAGCTGACAGAACGATGCTGTAGGGCACTGGTGGCAAGTCCATCTACGGCGAGAAGTTCGCCGACGAGAACTTCAAGCTCCGCCACGACAAGCCTTTCCTGCTCTCCATGGCCAACGCTGGCCCCAACACCAACGGCTCGCAGTTCTTCATCACCACCGTCGTCACCTCGTGGCTCGACAGCCGTCACGTCGTCTTCGGCCAGGTCACTCCTGGTGACAAGGAGGCCTACGCTGCCATCCGCTCAATCGAGGCCATCGGCAGCCAAAGCGGTACTGTCAGCACCAAGCCTGCACCAACCATTGCTGCCGCTGGTGTGGCGTAAACAGTGTAAGAGTTACGAATATGGGACTAGCTATCTGGTCGAACAAAAAGCAAGATATGGTTCAATGTGGTTCCCTGCCACGGTATTCGACTCCGTGAGAAAACGATCTCTGGCTTGGCCTGCAGGGGCATGTTATTGCGTCACCTGGCAGCCATGAACCCGCAGTGACGCGAGTTGATATCGAACTATTTTAGAAAAGTGCATTTTGTTCTTCTCGTGGTTCTGTTTCACTCTTTGTCAGTATTGTTATAAAGCGTTGCTGTGACGATCGATGGCGCATCCGCTTTTGCCGCCGACGTGGCCACTTATCCCATGATCGAAACCACCCAGATACGATACCGAATCCCATTATCCATCATGCAGCAATTTGTAAGTCGTAAGCGCGTCGCGACAGTGAGCGTTGCGCAAGTATACGGAAATGCATCAGGGAAACTGCAAGCTAACGAATGTCACGCGTTGACGCTCTCTCCAATTCCAAGGTTGGCATCGAGTGCTGACATCGAGGAAATATCGTTCTGGGCAGACACCGACAAATTTGCTGGCCGTGGACATGGGCATATTACATAGCTAGCACAGAGTACACGACATAATTACCCCACTGGCTGTTGAGTAATGCAGATGACGGCCTTAACAGTTTCATGGCGAGATAAATTGATTGAGAAGACCACCACGCATCTTATCTTTTTTGCTCGTGGGTCGGATCACGATTTGTACTGAAACGTCGTGCAGGCATTATGACCATGTGTCAACCGGTCTCGCGGGGGTCAGGCATGCATACGGATTCGAACATGCAAGGTGGGGCATCGTGCATCTGGGACGGCACAGTGTATAGTACTGTCGCACAAAAGTGATACAGGATCGCACGGACGATCAAGCACTCGGAGCTGGGCAGCGCGGTAGTCTTTCATAAAGCGCGGATGTCAAACAGTATGAGAACATAATCCTCAAGACGCCTCATCATCCGACTGAACATGGCTACTTCTGACGAAATCGCTCCTGTCACCCGATCATGTCAAGAAGCAATCAAAGAAACATTCAAGCACGTCCTGGATAACCCCGAGCTCCATGACTGGCTCGAAGTTCAAGCGGCGGGTCTCAATTTGTGGATAAATGCCCTGGGAGTGTATGCTCGACAGGAGCTGTCCATCGCGCGCCGATTGTCAAACAATAAATTGATCGCCACGACTGTTGTGCAACTGCTCAAGGCATTCCGTGGTAACTTCAGTCTGCTACAAGATGCCATACTCAAAAGAAAACCGGTCGCGATCGCAGTGCAATACGATGATGGATCGTCCAGTGACAGCAGTTCCAGTGCAGCATCGGCCGCCTTTGAAGACATCGTCGATCGTCAGCAAAGCCGAATTCAGGACAACCTGCGCCACCTGACAAACATTGCCATGAAGCTCCGCCGCGAAGGGACGGAGCGAGCGGCGGCACGAGCAGCAGCATATCAGCCTCTGGGAGATGATGGTGAACCTCTCGAAGACGAGTTCAGGTGCCTCATAGACAAAACGCTCCAACGCGCATTTGACACCTCTCAGGATGCTCGGCACGGCGATGCAGCTCTCGTTACTCCAAAGAGTGATCCTGTTGACACGAACTTGGGTGCTCCGCAGTACCGCCTTCCTGAATACTTACGGCAGCGACTCAGGACGACGATGCTGGACAGGTGGCGCCGGATCGCGTACCAGCAGCATCATTCGGCTGGCTTAGCTAAAGTAGCAGAGCCTCCAGTAGTCACCCTAGAAGAAGACATTGATGTGCGCGATGTTTTACAAATCGAGGCGGACACTACTGTTACCACCGTCAAAACTCAAGCACCAATCGCAGAAGGAGAGGAACAGACATCCTGGTCAAGGGCACCTAAGACGACCGCAACCGAAACTCCTGCAGACTTTGTCCTTCCCAAAGAATCCGAGCTTTTGCCCAAGGCCCCAGGCACAGTTGCAAGTTCGTTACGCGCGGGTCGATTGAGTTACCCTTCAAAACCTAAGGTGAGGACGGATACAGAAGTCTTTCCATGCACATTCTGCGGACAGCTGCAATCTACGGAACTACTCAAACGAAGAAAATGGGAGAAACACGTGATGCAAGACCTGCAACCATACATATGCGTGTTTGAGGATTGTTCCAAGCCATATCAAAGCTACCAGACCACCGAAAAATGGTTGCAACACTTTGAGGATGCTCATGCCCAGGATGGATGGCTGTGCGACAAATGCCCCGGCGGTACCTTCGACATGTTTCTCACCCCAGGAAGCTATACCAAACACTTGAATGAACATCATGCCGATGGTGACTTGACCGCCGGAGAGATCGCTGTCTTGATAGATTTCGGTCGTCAGCGGATCAGGCCCAAACTTCCATATTGTGTGTTTTGTGGCTTTGAGCCAGAGGAAGGCTATCTGACCGAGGATGAATCGCAAAGAAGGATCATAGATCATATGGACAAGCAGCACATGCGGGTGTTCGCTCTTGATTCTATGCCCTGGGATATTCCTGGGGCCGCCGAAGATAGTGCCTATCGCATTACCCATCAGAATAAGACCGACAGTAACGAAGCGAGGAGTATGATCCTTGGAGACGAGGATCTTACACTTGAATATGACCAGCTCGATGAGGAAGAGAAGGACAAGCTTGCCAATGATCCATCTCTTCAACGATTACTCCAGTCTGGCTCATCGAACTTTGAACAAATCAAATCGTATACAAAGATGTCTTTCGATAACAAGAGCCCTGCTCAAAGATTGCTTGACAAAATGCAGATGTGGCCCAGTGCTGACAATTCAGATTCAGAAGCGGTTCTGTCGATTGCTCCCGCGCATCGCAATATCCAAGAAAAGAATAAAGATGCAGAATCCCTGGCACGCGTCCGGTACGATGACGTTATGGATTGGATTTCGCCACCCAATCAATCGTCAATCCATGAATCTTCACGGGCACAATGCGAGCCAGGGACCACGAACTGGATTCTTGAAACTGACGTCTACGAAGCATGGAAGGCTGGCTCAATACGGCACATCTGGTTGTATGGTGGACCCGGATGCGGAAAAACAATCATGTGCTCCTCGATCGTGGAAGATATTCGCGAGTATTGTAAAATCGTTTTGAACGTAGGGCAGGCGGTGTTCTACTTCTCCTTTACGGATACGTCCAAGCAGTCCATGGATAGTGTCATTGGTTCTGTGGCCATTCAACTTGGAACGAAGGAGCCGGGTCTATCGATACTGTACGATGCTTACCAGAGCTCCGGCCAAACCCCTCCAACAAGTGACCTATTGGCTCAAGTCTCACAGGCAGTAGCGAACTCATATGATGAGGTATTCTTCCACGTCGATGGCTTGGATGAATGCTCGTCATCACCAGATGACGAGCACTATTTGTTACATGATCTAGAACGCTGGCTTGAGGGAATTCCCCAGATACGATTAATCATCACGAGCCGCAATGTAGTAAGAGTTCGTCAGTTCGTACAGAACATAAGCGCTGTCCCGCTAGAGATGAGGAATAACCAATTGAATGTGGATATACAGACATATGTGTCTCTTCGACTCAAAGAGAGTCCGACACTATCGAGGTTATCGCCGTCAACCAAAAGCATGATCCAGAAGACGCTCGTGCAAAAAGGCGGTGGAATGTAGGTCTTAGTGTGGCGTTCACAATATTTTGAAATCCTGACATTCTATAATAAACAGGTTCCGATGGGTAGATTTACAGCTACAGGAGCTCGAGCGGTCTAGATCTCTAGACGAACGTCAAGTCTTGAATTCACTCGCTGAGTCAACAAGAACTTTGGACGAGGTATATGAGCGCTTGCTTGACGACATTCCATATCCTCAGCGTTCAGCTGCGCTGGAACTACTTGGATTTATATCATTCGCCCAGTCCCCACTGTCATTCGAGGAGCTCATGGAAGTGCTAGATATGGACATCCGCAGCAATATGAAGGCGCTGCAGCCCCTTGGCTGGCGAGACATACTACAGTCTGTATCGCGCCTGGTGATAGTGCGGAGAGACAAGGATTCAGATACGGAGGCTAACAGCCAAACTGGACCCCAAGACTTGTATCCAGTAGGGTCTACAGTCCGCCTATCGCACTTTTCCGTCTATGAATTCTTGAAATCGGAGAGGATTGCGACGAAATGGTTCCATCTCGATCCCGTGAGAGAACATGCGCACATAGCTGAAGCCTGCCTCGCGTATCTTACATACTACAGCGACTTTTACAGAAAGGGGGAAACCAGAAAGCTTTCGTTTGCCTTCAATTTCCTGGACTATGCGAGCAGAAACTGGTACTTGCACGCTCGACTAAAGGAGAACAAAGTCGACATTTCCAGGGAGGTAGCATTTTTGACGTCCGAGAAATACTTGCATGAGTGGCTAGCTCTACATGAGCCCGATGAATCACGACAGAGCCGATTCAGAGAATACAATCGAGAAGAAGTGGGCACAGGTCTTTATTACGCATGTGCTTGTGGTCTGCCAGACGTGGCCAGATCATTGCTCGAGGCTGGACATGATCCAAACCTTCAGAAGGGCCGCTGTAAAGTTCCTTTGGAAATTGCAGCATTGAACAATTACATTGAAGTGATGACCGAACTGCTGGATCATGGAGCCAACCCCGATGCACCAGGAAGCCTCTGTGGATCCGCAATCAACGCGGCGTCACTCCGCGGAAACGTCGAAGCGGCGGAACTATTGATTGGAATCGGTGTTGACATTAATTCCCCTTCCAGAAGCCATCACGCCGTCTACCAAACCTCCACCGCAAGACCACTTCGATTCGCAGCGTCGAATGGTCATATTAAGGTAGTCCGGCTGTTGATCGATCACGGCGCGGACGTTAATGGGTGTGATGAGGATGGACATGGGACCGCACTTGAAGCAGCTATGCAGGGACGACACTATGAAGTAGCCGAATTCCTCCTCAAAAAGGGTGCGGTTGGCAGTGAAGAGACGCACAATAAGATGGACATGATGAGGTCCGACAGCAGTAGAAGACAGACTCCGTAATATCTACATGCTCAAGGCTATGCGTTTGACACCGATGATTTTCGAAGCGAGGACACGAAATAAATAGGGGCGTGTGATGGGCATTCTTGTGTTCGTACGACCAATTTGCTTGTTGGTTTCTTTAATCTATTCGTATGTTTTGCATCTCCAGAACAATCTTCAGAGTTTGAGGTTCGTGATGGACCGACGCCAATGAGATGGATGGTATTACAAGCTTCGGCATTTCAATTCTGTCAATTTATCAGTCGAGATCTCACTCGCGCATGCGACGATCAATCTGGACATGAGGCGCGGGCCGCCATCCACCCTGCTTGCACGCCACCTCATACGCATCTGCTCTCTCTAGTATCAGCCATCCTTGTCCCGGCAGCAATTTCTCTTCGAGCAGAATGCGGCGCACTGGACATTAAATTCGCGATGAATTGGGGCGCCGCGAAGGGCAACGTGATGAGAGCTGGGAGACTTGCGCAAACGACGCCACGATCACGCCCGCGCCAAAGGGGCGGGCCAGCCCTTGAGACGCGGACCGAACCCCTGACAACCTTGGAACCATTACCCACGGCACGTCACGTTGTTATCATCATCATCCATGGATCAATGCCATTTCCGAAGGCGGCCAAGGACTCTGACAGAGCTCCAGGATGTATATATAATGCCATCTTTTTTGCACCCTTACGTCCCTCACCGGAAGCGAGATTCGACGTGCTCTGAATGAGCCTACAGGATGTCGTTTGAGACAGCCGCCCCCGCATTGACGTTCAATCAGAACCGCTGACATCTAAATTTCATGTGCTTATCTCAGGCTCTCCGTCCCGGGGAGGCTTGGCTCAACATAATGCGAGCTCCAAGCAAATCGTGCATGTTCGGTGTGAGAGCTGGAGTCCCTCACTGTGCTCCAATACTTGCGGAGCACGCGATTCCGTGTAGTCTCTTGATGTCTAAAACACCTAAGGAGACAGCACACGCGGCCATCCCGCAGTCGAAGGCCATTCAGCTGCGATGTCTACCCGCGCGGCTGGGTCCCGCGTTGAAGAGTCTCACGCTGAAGGACGACAACATTTCATTCGACACCATCCCGGCATCTACCGAGTGGGCGCGGCGGCAATGGAAATATTTCGTGCACCTGCGACAGGATCGTAGCATTTTCGCCCGGAAGAAGTCGCCGTCTTGTATCAAAACATTTATGTAATAGACTGACGTGCGCCTGAACATGCGCATTCTGTCCTCATCTGTCACAAAAAGACATTTGATACCATGAATGCTCGTATCAAAACCTACATGCTCGTGCCAGAGTTCAGCTATCCGCCTGGGCAACGGATAGCTCTGGGCACAGTGCTCTCGCTCAGCGACGCCACAAAATTACCTGACATCGACGATCCGCTGGAGATGTGCGTGCCTGTAGCGGAAGATCGTATCACGCAACAACTTCAGCGACCGTTCGAATGGAACAGCGATGACGCGACAACCACGGCGGCGGGCGCTACTGCAGATTTGTCGTTCTTCACCGGCGTGGGCGCAGGCGTAAAGGGCGAACATCACACCTCGCTCGGTTTGAAGATCAGCAGTGAACTCGTTACGAAGACCTGGTTCAAGCCTACGCCGCAAGAATTGACGAAGTTTCTATCCGATCCTGCGGTCTTTGAAACGCTCCAGGAGCGATCGCGACCACCGTTGTATCTCGTGACGGGTCTGATGGTCGCCGGCGGTGCAACAATCGAAGACAGAGCGGGACAGCGTCGAGGCGGAGGAGCACATGCGAACGCCGATCTTACAGCGCTTCAGGCGCCCCTCAATCTGGGCGTGGAGGGAGAACGAAGCCGGACCACGAACACCAGCGGCAGGACTACCATTGAAGGCGAATTTATCCTCGCTTATAAGCTGTTACGTTTCAAGAAGAGGTTTTTCGGAAAAGTTGAGCAGAAGACGGAGACAAAATGGGCACTGTTCCATGATACGGTACCGACGGAAGGAGCGGTCACTTTGGACGAGTATCTCGACGACGACGATCTCGAAGACATATTGGTTGGTGGTGATGGCAGATGACGCTGTAGGCTTTCGTTGGTCGAGTTTGCACGTATTTGTTGATTTTCCTGAAATACTGATCGCGACCTCGGAAAGCATGCTCCTTCCCGAATGTCAAAATTCGGCACATCCGAATGTATCAAGAGAGTCGAGTCATGCGTCGATAGCCTCAAGAAGGCTCTCGATGATTGACATCGCCGTCCTGTTCTTATTGAAGACCGTCCAAGGCGTCAGATAGTCGTAGCCGTCTCGAGTGTTTTCCCCCTCGACCATGAGCCGTAGGACGCTCGCCATGTTACTAGCCTTTCCAAGAACGTTGAGTTTGGCTCGATAGTCGTCCCGTCTCTCATCGATGCTCTGATCTGATTGATCCATGTGCCTGTGCGCAGCGATGTACTTGTCTTCACTGCGTCTCAGCACGGAAATGATGACTGCAACAATCGCAGCGCAGACAGGCGTTGCGGTCGAAGTACCCGACTTCCTGATTACCCCATGCTCGTGGGGCCACAGCGCCTTCACGGCAGTGCCGAGTGTAGCGAAGTTGTCTGCTCGCAATCTTGCCGTAGGATTTCTTTGGTATTTGTTTCCAATCCCGGTCGCTGCGTAGATGCTGAGGACTTTTGCATCACGGGCTGGCCAACTTGCTTTCGCATTAGCACCACAATTTGATGCTGCGGCAAGCAACACCACATTGTTCTGTTCTGCGCGGGCTAGAGCAGCATTGATGGCCGGTATTGGTTTTGGGAAGCCGAACGACATAGATATCACGTCGACTTTCCAGACGTTCACTGCGTGTTCAATGGCCTGTAGAACGTCAGCGGTCGCCGGAAATTTTACTATCAGGCACTTACGTTGACAATGCGATCCACTGCGGAGGTCCTTTCGTTTTCGCCTTGAACAAGCTGCTCTTTTCTTCCAGCAAAGACTTGTGCAACGTACACATGAACGTCAGTCGAGCGTGTCGCCTGCAGGAGAACGCTGGTGACGTGAGTGCCGTGGCCGTCAACGTCATGAGTACCGAGAGGCAAGGATTCACCTGCAGCTGTCGTCGTGCCGATCCAAGTTCGGCATTCCTTAAGTCGATTTTGGTACGCGCGCTTGTAGTAGTCTTTGGTCATTTGGACGCCCGTGTCAAGTATCGCCACATTGACCGGTCGTGCGCTATACCGCTCGTCGACTTCTGGACAGAGTTCGTCGATCTTGTCGAGCATGGTGGAAAAGCATTTCTGGAGTTGATCCATATGGGCGTCGGCATCTCTGCCACTAGGAATTGGTCAGTATTGCGAGTGGATGCTATCGACGTTGAGCTCATCGCCCAGATTCAATTATTACCTGCTATCCTCGACTCTCTCGTATTCGTTATCGCCGTCGTGCAAGCAATACTCAATTGCGGTAGACTGAGGTTCAGCAGGGCGCATCGGTGGTGGTCGCAAGGTGATTCTCCTGACTCTTCGCGGCCTTGCGACTGGAGGCGCAGGAAACACATCTTCTGCGGCAACATGGAAACCAGTGCATACTACATATTGTAGCGGAAGAAGCACCTCCCTGATGAACGCATTACGCGCCCTCTGATCTTCACGGATGGTGGATATTTTGTCTGAGTTTGAAGATGGCTTCTGAAGGCATGCATTTATCGCCCATGTCCATGGCCGGCCGAGAAGATCATCCTCGCAACTATAAAGTGCTGCTGGAACGTTGTCCCATATGACTTGATGCCCAACCCAGAGTTCAAGTAGGAGCCTTCCAAATGCCACAAGGCTGGGCATATCGTGATTGATGAGTTGTTCGACATAGTTGAGACGAATTTCAGGTGTATGCTTATCGTCCCTTTGCAAGAATGCAGCAGAGAAGAATGCTGGTGGAGGTTTGTTGACGTCAAAATCGTTGGGAAGCATGACGCTTGAACGATTGGTGTAGGGCCACCAACAGCCTCCACTTAGGTGAAGGTAAGCATAAGCCAAGTACAAAGCAAGCATCAAACGCTTTTTCTTGGACAAGGTGTATACAGGATGATTCGGAGCTAGTTCAAAACAGGGTGACAGCGGCAAAGACGGCAGAGGCGAGTTCTTCAGAGCGCTTGCTTGTCGAAGCTGCTCTGTGGCTTCCAGGTGCCAAGCATCCGATCCTGACGCTACCCGGATCAGATCGCCCGTGGCTACACGATGCAGTGCGGAGCAAAAGAGCTCGGACGGTGGCATGTCACCTCTCGCTCCCCTGACATGACCCTTGGTTGCCATGGAAGTCTGATATGAGTCGCGCTGCTTTTGGTATTCGAATGAGGTGTGTTTCCAACCGTCGGCCTCGTCGTCTTGTGTGCGGAAGTACATCGTTCCCATTGCGTAGCAATTGTCTGAGGCAGGTGGAGCATAAAACGAGAACACGGCGTCCTGGTGCATACGATCCGTGTAACATTCGCAAATCCATGTCTTGGCAAGAGTCTGGTGAAATTCCTCGACGTTTGCAAACAACGGCGTTTCTAGGAGACGTTCGGAGGTCTGAACCTGATCTAGAAAGAGCTCCTTGGCACTCTTCTGGGGCTTGACCAATGCCTGGATCTCCACGAGGCAGGTCTTCATCGCGGACAAGAGAGGCCGTCTTTGTTTACTCTTTGTCTTCGTTATGTTCAGTTCAATGACGAGCCAGCTCGCCTTCTCTGCCGTGGTTGCTCCAAGCGCAAGTTTATTGTACTGGTCAGTCAAGCGCTGCAGCGACATAAATGGGGCCTCAGGTTCTTCAGACTCATCGTCAGAGCTAGACTCCCCTGACCTGTTAACAAACTGCTCCTGGACCACATGGAGAAGGCCGCGGACTGCAGAAAGGACGCCTTCGCTGTTCCATGTCGATTCTTCCTCAATGTTCGGCAAAATGGCTCTGAGGGTGTCTGAATCAGAGTGAATTGTAGCAAAAAATGCCCCGTAAAGTTCGGTATCATCCTTAGCTTCCAGGCGTTGTCGTGCTCGTTGAGCAGTGGCACCCTCGTCAATGATCAGATAGACGGCTGCCTCTTGTAGAAGGTCGATGACGTTCCGGAACAGAGCGAACTCATTCCCGCAAGCACGCACCATGCTTCATGTCACGCTCCGACGTCTGAACGTGATCGACACAGTAAACCATAGCTGTTCTCATGCAGTAATCGCGGGACATGAAGCGGGTTTCTGTCGGTGGCATCACGTGATGGACAGCCAACCATGACTGTGAGTCGTCACTCGATGCGTGCATGATTGGCACATCACATGTATGCATGCTAGTCGAGCACGGTCGATGCATATCGATGGCATCTCTGTTCACGGGAACCATGAATCTGTTTGATCATTGGCATTCCACAGATGAGGTCTGACGAGTGTAGATGCCTACACAAGGCCTTCTCACGTTGTGCATCCGCTATGACCACGGCCCGCTCGGGGGGAGCAAGCACTGGCGCGCGAGGCGGGGACGGGCAGACTTGAAACCAGCAATTCAGACATCCAAGGTTACTGTATTATCCGAACGTGGAGCGATGCCAATCGGCGCGCTGTAGTGGCGGCGAGGGCGGTCCGACGCGAATCCTGCGCCGATCCAAGACTACCTAGGTACCTCTTTACATGGATTTGTACAGCCATGGATCTCAATCAGGCGACGCATGTCAGGATTAGGCGAGAAGAAGTCCCCTTACCCAGGTACAACACTCAAATACTAATGACGACCTTGGAAGTCTGTGGGGCTCAAACTTGAAATTCTCGTCGGGTCATTACATGATCAGGTAGTCCTTTTGGCCATCTGGGTCCGTGACGGATTAGTATGGGCGTTGTCAACGATGAGGGATCATCACGCGCGCTCAACCGTCATCGAGGCGGCACACCAATGCTATCGGTAGTTGATTTGTACTGATTGTAAATTGTACTGAGACATGAAGCGAAATCCACAAGACAACCATAAAATTCATCGCCCTCCGTAATTGGACCACGTAATGTACAAATCGCCGAACTCCGGTCGATGTTTGGTCCTGACATGTTGACAGGACACGGCAGGTTTCGTGATCTGTTATGCACGTCGAATGCCAGCAGCTTCTGCAACACAAGATCAACAGCGGGAGCGCGAGGCCGGGTATGTATGGTCACGTGATGAGACCCATCGATGCCACTGATCTTAGGGTTGAGACCGGAATTTGGGGCTCCAGATTTTCACATTTCCACTGTACAGGCAATGAAAATAGTCCAGCAAATAACCACAATGACTGATGACGCCCGGTGAGAGGTCGTGAGATCGCAATGACAGATCCCCTCGGTCCCATACATATTTGGGTCATTTCGCTCTCACTTTGGAATCTGAAGCGGGATGACAATTGGATTCTGACGGCGTGAGTTTGGTGACAAGTTAGTTCCAAGTCCGGTCGTATCTGTGGTGATTATACCAGAAATCTACTCAGGTGGGTAGGGAGATGGGTAGATAGATGAGTAGATAGATGGGCAGGTACGGAGGCACCGTTTGGGATCAAAGCGATTTGTGCTCGAGGACGACAAGTAGAACGAGAACAATTCATGTGCCCAGGTGTGCTTCGAACCATGTGACGACACATATACTACGTACATAGCAAACAAACGTCTAGCTGGTCACCGCAGTCGGCGACGGGTGTTTGAGCTTCGAGTGTACCGAGAGACACCTGGAGTATTTTTAGCATGAAAAAGCGTTCGTCCAGGAGTGTCAAGAAGACCCTCGTTTCCGAGACAAACCCCTTCACTCCGTTCACCCTTCACCCTTCTGCGCTTGGGCTCCATTCGACTAGTAATACTTTGGGCTGCTCCCCCGAGTCGCGCCGCCGGCAAACAATCATCACACTTCGTCAGGCACGGAGCCGTGAGAGCCCCACATTCCTGCTGCTGCTACTACACGCGCGCATAAGCCGTGCCACTACCTAGTACGTGGACATATCCACCACCACCACCACCTGCGCACCCACGCACGTTCTCGTGTGCGAGGCTACATAACCGACATGCTCGGTCGACACCTTTCCTCCTCTGCCTCAACATCCCGAATGTGTGGTCGAGCGGTGTCGTTGCGAGAGCCTTTTCCGTAACCCGACTTCCCCAATTTGCAACCGTCCCCCGCTCCACCTCACATTCGGAAGCACGCGAGCGGGAATTTGGCGTCGTCACCCATCTGACCGGAGCGTGAATTACGTTGTTCCTCCATTCGTCTTGCCATGGCCGACGATGACTCCAAAGGTAGCAAAGGAAAAGGCTTCCTCAAGAAAAGCAAATGGGGAAAATTGTTCAAGGAGGACGATGCCGGTCCCACCTTGAAATTGAGTGACGATGTCGTCGACTTCCTGAAGCCCTCCACTGAGAGCGCCCGGTTTGCTACCATTGCCAACCCTCCACCAGCGCCGAGAGGCCCGACAGCAGGCGGTGGCCCGCCCAAACTCAGTATCGCTGTCGCCCAGCGATTCCCTGCTGCAAATGAAGTAGTTCCCGCCGCCGCATCGTCCAACCATGACGGACCGGCTTCACCGCTACCCCCGACGCTGTTCAATGGACAGCCCAAGAGACGGAGAGGGTTGAAATTAGTCGTGGGTTTCGCGCGGACACCACCTGATATCATGGGAGAAGGAGGAGACGAGGCGCCGGATCCACCCAGCGAAATTGGGCGCCAGAAGGCTGCGTTGACAAGGTCGGTGTCGGAGAGGCGTGTCCCTTCGGAGCCGCATCAGCAACAGCAGCGACAAGATATCCCGCCGCCTAATCCCGCACACTCGCTCGCTGCAGGGCCCTACAGCACCAGCAGGCCTCCTATCCCCGCAGTTCAACAAGAACTGCCCAGGCAGATCCCCCAACAGGTGGCTCAACAGCAACACTCACAACAGACCCACCTCGCTTATCAGCCGCGCCAGTACCAGCCGCAGCACCAGACTAACCAGGCTCCTAGCAATGGACAAGCAGGGTATGGAGGAAACGGGACCCGCGACCAGCCAGATGATGTGCGGCCTGGACCCCTACGTCGTGCCAACACATCACACAATGAGGTCTCACCGCCAGTGCAAAAGCGGACTGCCCCACCACCCGTTGGACCGCGGCATGTGCACAAATCGAGCCTGGGACGTGTACCAACGGGATTCACTGCTCACATTCAGGATTCACCTGAGGATCCAGTGGGTCCATCCATCATCGTGCAAGATCATGCGGAGCCGAATGAGCACGAACGGCCACCGTCCCGCATCAGACCTACCGTGGATACCGGCATGGGGATCGGTGTCGTGAAAAAGCAATATTCGGGGCTTTCGCCGACCACACCAATCTCACCCGCAGCCCTCAAAGCTCGAACAATGCGCACGAATGAAGGCGCGACATTCCGCAGGGCAAGCATGCTGATGCTGCGGGACGAAGCAGATGAGGATGAAGAAGGTGGTGTAGGCGGGGGGAGCAAAGTGCAACAGATTGATTGGGAGCAAGAGCGAGAGAAAGAGAGGGAAGCAGAGAGGGCTGCAGAGCGGGCGGCCGAGAAGGAGAGAGCAGAATTGATGGAGAGACAAAAGCAACACGAGGCCCAGTCATACCATCAATACGGCCAGCCTTACGGACAGCAACCGCCACCCCCTGCTACAGGAAATGCTCGTCCGCGAGTACCCACTGTCGATGTACCAACAAATGACGAACTCGGGTCGAGATCACCACGAACTGTAGATTCGCCTACCGAGCACAATCCGTTCGCAGACCCGAAGTTCTTGAAGCGCTCTTCGCGGGAGACTGCATCTGAATCTCTGAGTACATCAATTCAAGGTGGGGCAGCCAGCCAACAACGAGCACCTTCACAATCCTCCCAAACCCAGCCGTCGTCGTCAAGGCCAATGCACAGCTTTTCGAGACCAATCCAAGGCGCGGATGCCTACTCTTCCCAGCAACAGCAGAATCAACAGCAGCGGGCGCGTCAGCCGTCACAGGGGCAGACCCTCGCAGCAGATCCTAGAACACACAATGGCTCCATGAGTTCTACCCAGGACGCTCAGCGGCCTGTATTAGACATCAACCGCCCATCGCCGATGCAGAGCCTTATCCAGCAAACACGACCTCGAGTGGATGCGACCATACCATTGTATCAATCACAACAAACGCAGAGCCCTGATTCATACTATCAGCCTTCGCAGAGACCGGATCCTCGTGGCGCCGCGCAGCGATCGTTTCGCGGTGACGAAGGAACAGGATACGCTTCTGCAACAGCCGGAAATGCACCGAATGCGGCTTCTACACAGAACCAGCCGGGTCCCAGGAGTCGCCAGTATTCCGAACCTCAACAAACACCAGCTCGGGCTGCTGACGGCTTAGCAATACGCTATGGGCCCTCAGGTGAGCAGAACTTTTCCTCCAGCCAGCACATGCAAGTCTCGATGGGAGCGAGTCGATCGCGAGATCCGTCTCCGACTGTGCGTGATCGTGCCTACACCCATAATTACGTTACGCAGCCGCAGCGGCAACAACTTTCTGTGGACGCGAACGGTAGCGAGTATTCGAATGACGCCTCGGGTCGAGCGCCGCATACGCGAACAATTTCGCATGATTCTGGTCCATCACAGAGAAACTCACCAGCTAGCGCCACTTTGCAACAACCCCCCACCGTTTCTCCGCGATTTGCACATCACTTTGCTCCGCAGCCCGCGTCGGGCTCATCGCCTCGAGGTCAGACGTCCGTCAGTGCAGGTCAATCGGTCAAAGGGAGTTCGCCCAGTCTTCGCCAGCAGAGCACCGAGCAATTGCCTCCTGCCCGTTCATCACCGATGAAACAAATGACGCCTACGGTGACTGCGGCGCCAGCCACTTCTGCTCCCCAAAGAAAAGCTTCGGATACAAGCCAAAGCCAGCTTCTGTCTACTGGCCGCCCTCCCCTGGTCAATCAGATTTCGCAAGAAGGCAACCCGGCCGCAGACGCTGCGTTCGCCGACTTTTGTGCTCGTGTCGCGCATATGCGAGGCGTCTTCTCGCTCACGGCCGAGAAAGAACAGACCCGCGACAAGAGCTCTCCTTCGAAATGGTTACGCGCTGCTGCGTGGTGGTTCCTCAAGGGTAAGGCTGGTGTGGAAGGCATGATGCGCACGGTATCAAGTCAGGATCCTGGCCAACCGCGTCGTGAGCTTCTAGCTCAGCCGCACGTGGACCTCGCGAAGGCATGGTGGATCATCATGGACCCGCTACAACTCGCGAATTCATCAGACGGTGGACCGCAGAATGCCTCCGCCGTTGCTCTGCGGTCTGCGCTCAAGTCAGTGTGCTTAATGATGGGCCGGAATGGTCTCCTTCCCCCGACACACGCTCTCATCCAAGGACAAAACACAAATATCTGGCTCGAATACCCTCGCTTTAGGGCGGATGTCACCGCCATCTTAGGTGGCGACGATTACGGCAGCACTCCATCTGCTTCGGTTGATGCTTTCGAAATGATGCCATTGGGCGATACACGCGACTACTTCTGCTACGGACGCTTTCAGGTTGACGCCTATATCAATACCGACGACCCTGAGACTGATCGGATTCCGCTACCGTGCATGTTCTCCATCATGCGCAGTCGGCGCGACTACCAGATGGATATCGCCATCGTCACTCAAAGTGATCTGATCACCGTGCGCGTGTCACCACGTACCACTGAGCGTCGACTGCTGTCATGGTCAGATGTGTCATGGAAACTAAACACATCCGGCATGGTCGTTCATCTGCCGCGCAATCTCGATCTCAACGTCCGTCTGCAGGAGCGTGACTATCGCTACGTTCGCGGTCTCGCAGAGTACGCGCGAGGTGTCGAGCGCGATATGGTCGAGAACGCGGACGAGAAGTTGGTGTATGAGACTTCGCTCGCCGAAGTGCAGTATAGCGACTCTGCCAATGCTCAGGCGTTTCCTTCGGAGAAGCTGCGGGGTTGTACTGCGCTCATCTATGAGCACTTGGTAGAGGAAGCTGATGGCAGCGGACGGCGCAAAAAGCATCGCGGGTTTCGCTTTCTGTTGACGACCGACGTGGGCCAAAAGACATTGAGCAGTGTCACCCACGACCTCGGTCGGAATTCGCCCATTTATGTGGAATTGGTCTCGGATAAAGCTGCGTCGGCGGCAAGTGGTCAAGCGATCCTGGTCCTGCGTATCCGTGAAGAGAATCGACAATGCCGCGCTATCATGACATTCTCCAACGCCCAGGGCCGACAAGCATTCTACGAGGCCTTGAATGCTCTCGCAGTGGGCCCCGATGAGACCATCGTTGAAAAGATTCCCCTGACCGCCCTCAACATTGAGCCTGTCGGAGGCTCATCATCTCAAGCAGCAACTGTCGCCCTTCAGAACTTGCAGTGGCAGAAGCTTGGAGTGACTAATTTCTATTCGGACGATCCGAACAATCGCTTGGCCGGCACCGTTGAGTCAGAATCATTGCGGATCCTCCTTCGCCACACAGCTGGCTGCATTGTCGACCGGCTCAACCTCAGCAAAGGCGAATTTCTCCTCCGCCTTCCCGCTTCCTCCAGTGGCAGCAACGCTGGCAATGCTATCCAGCTTCTACGTCGGGCTCAACTCGACATGACCATCTCTATCGACGCTCGCGGGGTACCCCAGCCCGTCTCTGAAGCAATGGCCCCCCTCCTCCATGCTGTCCAACAAACCCCTACAATCCGAACCTTCACCTTCGCGTCTCCGGCCGACCTGCACGCCTTCCAAGCCAGCTTGACCGGATACGCCGTCCACTACGATGGCACCGCATCGACCCTGGCGATCGCCCGGCGCCGCATGGTCGTCCCGATCTACAAAAAATGGGAGGCTTCACACGTGCGCATCCAGGTAGTATCCAAGGCCGCACATCAGGCCGACGGCGGCGTCACCCGCGTCCTCGCTTTCTTCCCCGACGGCTCCTTCTCCCACGCCGACGCCTTGTGCTTCCGCGTCCTGGGCACGGACGTCTTCGAGAACGTCAAGGGCAGCAAAGGGGCGCCGGCAGCCGTCAAATTGGTCGACGCGAAATTCAGTCTCCCGCACGACCACGGCAACGGGAGCGACGCGACAGAAGGCGATTTCGCGTTCCCCGAAAAGGTCCGACGGCGGTTCGTCAATCTGGAAGGCTTGGACTATGCAGAGGAGCACGACGATATCACCGTGGGCTTTGCGGACGAAGCCGGTAAGCAAATTTCCATTCTCCTCCCTGCCGTCCTTCCCGACGACATCTACTTCCTCGTGGAATTTTTCCCTTGCTGACCTGTGTTGAATCCAGAACGCGATCGCTTCAGTTGCTCCTTGCCGGGCGCCACGAGCGTGTCGCGCGGTCTGACGCTCAAGCGTCGGATCTAACCCCACGCGAATCCCTCCCTCCCTGTGAAGCGGGGCCTTCCGATTACAAAGAAGCGACCGGAATCTTGTACGACGATATGAATGGACGGTGGAAATGGCGTGATGACGATCGCTGTTGGAAACCCCCTCCGCCAAATGTTCCGTTTTCTTCTTCTTTCACCGCCGACCTTCTGGTTGGGATGGGCGGCTGCGCATTCCCTGGCTGGCCGAACATGGCGGGCACAGAGGAGGCGTAATGTAGTTCGATAGACATTCTTTCCCTCTCCCCGTCGTCTTCGCGAATTCGGCGGAGGTCGGTCGACGTGGCATTCTATATAGATCATCAACCCGGGTTATCACCCAAACCAACAACGACTCGGCACCGTAGGGATCAGCATACTGAATAAACTTTGAAAATAGATGAATCGAAAACAAATTGATTGATTAGAAAGTAGGGTCTCGGCGACCCTCTCAGGTATCACAAACGCATCGCATCGCATCGCATCACATCCCATCCAAATCCTCACTTCCCGGACCAAGAGCCCGCACACAGCGCTCGCTACGCCCAACCGCCCACATCCAAGTCAAGAAGGCGGGGAGAGGCTCCGCGAGCTCGGATTCGCGCTCGCCTCGCGACCGTCGACCGTATGTAGGTTGAGCGTACTCACGCTCCCGCGCCGAAGGCCGGTGACCGAACCTCGCAACACCTCCCTCCCGTGCTCATACACCTTCCTGGCTGTATCTCCGGGATTCCGGAGTCTCCTCTTCACGGTCGTTGTTGTCCCGCCGCGTCGCTGCTAGCCTGAGGGAGTCACCGAGCGTTCCCGTCGGTTCATGAAGCGGCCGAGGCTGCGGTGCTTCATGCTCGCTGCGGGACTGCTGGGGGCGGAGCGCTCGCTGGGCTGGAAGGCGGTTTTGAGCGAGACGACGCCGGGGCCGACGTTGATTTCTTGCTCACCACCGAAGGACTGGTCGTTGATGAAGAAGGGCGCTTCGCCGAGGTCTTCGGATCCGCCGAAGGTTTTGTGGTTTCGCACGGCGATCTTGAATTGCTGGGCGGCGCTGCAGCTCGTCTCCTTGGACTCCTCTTTGTATTGGGCTTCGCCGGTCTTGGTCTTGACGGCTTTGGTCTTGAGGATCTCTTTGCTTCCTTGTGAGATGACGACTTCGAGCTTCTGTTCCTTGGCTTCGAATCCCGCGAGGCTGAGGACGGAGATGGATGCGGTGCCATGGTCGGCCCCGGGCGCTATCGAAGCACCGCCGGCGCTCGGTTGGCGTTGATGAGGAGTCCGTGGCGGGGCGACGTCGCCAACCTCGATCGAAGGGATGACACTGCCATTAGTAGTGCTCGGCCGACCAGCGAGTGATTCCGTTTCCATGTGGGTATCGTGAGCTTCCGCCACTCCACCCTCGTTGTCGCTGCTGGCATCGCTCGACGATCGCTTCTTAAATCCGCGACTGACGAAGGTTGCCACTTTGCCCACTCCACTGCCGACGCCACCCGCGACTTTACCGACGCCCTTGACCGGTGCTCCGATGATCTTCCCAGGCACGGCGAAAGTGCCTGAAAAGGTCGATGTGCCTTGTCGTGACCGCACGACGTAATCGGGCTTGAAGAGTAGCTTCAGACGGACCGCACCACTCTTGCCATCGAGATTGAGAACCACTTCTTTCGCTTGGAAGGGCTCAAGGATATCAAGATTGATGGCAGCTGAGCCGAGGAAATCGGCTTTATCGCCAAAATCCCAATCGTACACATTGCAAATGAACTTTGCTGCCGTACGACTAGTGACTGGCACCTCGAAGAATTCATTCCATGCCGGGTTAAGGGTTTTCTTCTGAGTCTTAGTCTTGTAGACGTCCTTCTCGTTCAGCACGAATCGACAATATGGATCAGAGAAACCATTTCGGTCAGCAGACGGCAGGTCAGCGGCATCCAAAACCTCGACGCGGAGATTGCCGGAGTTGTTGATCGATTCGCTCGGGTCGAGTTGCATCTTGATCGGCAGATACTTCATCGATATCCTGATCTTACTCTCTTGGCCATGCTCATCCTTAAGAGCGATCCAATGCGAATTGTACAGACAACGCTTCAATGCATCCAGAGTCGGGATGGTGATGCGGGCCTTGTGACTTTCCTCGGACTTTTCGCCTTTGCGATCGACTTCGGTGACCAGGCGCAGCGTGATCTTGGAGAGGTCCAATTCTCGCACCATGACATCGCCGGTCTCGTTGAAGTTGTGGGTTTTGCCACGAGTCCTAGCGCTTGAGTAGGCGGGAAAGCGCATGTCATCCATGAGGATTTCAAGGTGACTACCAGAATGCGCCAACTCTGCTTCATGGATCGTGAATACCAGGAGACCGGTTTCTGTGGAACGTTAGCATGGTCATAGCATTGCCGAAATGGATTTCGATACATACCATGGTGGACAAGATCATCGACAGTCAGTCTCAGCTTAGGAGCAATCAGCGGAATTCCAACTTCATCGGTCTCAGTCTGCTCTTTCTCGCCCTTGTTAAGAGCTTTCTGCATCTCTGCTTCCTCAGGAGACAGAATTGAGTTCGTTGTACGGATACTACTGATCGTGCCGGCTGTAAGACTCCGGACGTGACGCGGGGGCCCGAGAGTGAGGGACGTGCCGCTCGTCGCGGTAGTTGGGGTCGGTGGAGCGATGATGGAGGAAGCTCGTGACACATCAGCACTGCTAGTCTTGGTCTTTTCACGCTCCTCTTCATCGGGGTCGACAGTCGGGATCGTGGGATAAAAGGCGACAGTGAAGTTGATTGTGCCCTTTGGCGGACTGTGACCCACTCGCAGCTGAGCGGAGATGACCTGGTTCTTGCTATCCTGTACCAGGTACTCACCGCCGTCACCTTGACGCACATAGTCGGAGGCCAGGATTTCCAATTGGCCCAATGTTCGGTCAGCCTGCGTGTTCTCCTCGTCCATGACCTCTACGACAAGACGCTCACGCGCCGTGTGGACCGGTACGTAAAAGACCTCGTCCCAGACAGGGTTGAGATTGTTCTGCCAGGTGACGGTTCTGCCCTTTGTAACTCCAGAGAGAAGTACCCGAGCGTAGGGATCAGATTTGCCAATTTTGTCGAGGTTCTTCAGGTCTGTGGCGGACTTGAAGTGGAAGCGCATAACACCAATGGGGGTCACGTAACCGCTCCCGGCCATGGCACCCTTGAGAGCGACGGGTTTCCACTGAAGCATCATCTTCACTCGTCCGGTCTTGGCTCCTGCAAGATTGTACCATTCAGTGCCTTTGGAGGTCAAATCCAACATGTCGTCAAGCTTAATCTGGTAAGTACCGATGACCGGATCGTGCGCAATCTCTCGGTTATCCTTGATGACGAGGCCCAGTCGAGCTTTCTTGCGATCAGTGATTAGGAGCTCCTTCGTTGCGTCCTCCCAGATTGGGTTGTTGGTACGGTCCAGCTTCTTTGAAGTGGCTACCTCCTTTCCATTAAGCAAGAGCACGGCGTAGGGGCTGAGTTGACCAATCATCGATTTGGTACCGTCTAGATCCTTAGCTTGCTCGACGGTGAACTTGGCGATACCGGTCAAGCTCTCCGGCGGAGGCTCCACAGTTCCGTCAGCCAAAGTTTGACCCTCGAGAACCGGGAAGAAACGGATGTCTGCTTGCACTATGCCGCGCGGCCTTCCACTCGCGATGACTTCCAATTGCTCATTCTCGAATTCATTTTGCGATGTGAGCCGTTCAAGATCGAAAGTAGCAACTCCCAGGGACTTGTCCTTGCGAATTTCGTTGTAATCCATGACTTGAATGGTGAGGGGTTCTCTGAGACTGGTGAGAATAACGTTGATAGTCTCGCTCCATCGTGGATTGGCATTTTGGTGCACTGTCTTCGTTCTACCGAGAGCGACGCGATTGTTGATCGAAACTTGCGCGTATGGATCGGGCGTGCCAGAGAACTTGTCCGGATTCTTCAAGCCTTGTGCGCCATGGAATACCACCTGCAGCACACCGATAGCTTGATCCACAGGGTTGCCAGCGAGCATTTTTGCGATCTCGATCGGGAACACGTTGGGATCGTACATCATCGGCGCAAGAACGGAGTGTATTGTTTCTTGGATGAATCTTTCTAAACCAGGCACAAAATTGATATCGAAGCCGAGCATGTCGCCACCGATTGGCTTGCAGACGTAATCGAATGTAGGACGTCCGAGGAAAGAAATGTCAATGCGGTCGATGTGTGGGAATGGGAGCATGAGCTTCATCTTGACGCGCATGAGCCCAGTACAAGCCATGTCCTCGACAATGATATCAAGACCCTTCGAAATCATAGCTTTACCAAGTCTGACCTCCAGGACAACCTTCGGATTGACCTTGTTCTTGACCTGCCGGGCGGTCATGTCTGCGGTGTCATTTGGTGTGAAGCTGAACTTCCAATCCATGATCACAATGTCGTCTTCAGCTCTCGGGTAAGTCTTGACGTGTTCGAGGCGAGGAGGCTTGGTGCCAAGAGTGAAGTGCTTCATGCGCATGCTGTCCAAAAACGCCGGTGTGGAGGTGCTGAGGACTTGGTCAACGGAGGCCACGATGGTTTTGCAAAGAATCGGCGCATAGATCGGCCAGAATTTGACGAGGAAGCTGTTCATCCATTCGAGCGACTCGACGTCAGTCTCCAACTTCGCTTTGGCGAGCTCCCGTGTGATGTCGTCGCGGAAGTTGCGCCTGACACGACGAATCGATGTCCTGTAGAATGTCGAGCACGCTGCCATGATTAAGAAGACCCAGCCAAGTCCACCGCCGAGGACTGCCACCGTCCAGGACGACAAACATGCGAAGATGATGATCCCTGCATTGTGGTACCAGTCCCCGAAGAACTTTTCGCTGACTTTGCTCTCGAGAAAAGTCTGGTGATCCAGCATATTGGCCTCCGGCTCTGCCTCTGGATGGCCAAACCTCGGTGCCCAGCCCACATTGGCATATTCAGCGTCCTGCTCTTTCTTCGCCTCGGATGGTGAGATTTCCGTAGGTGATGTGACGAGGGCCCCGGATCTGCTAGGAGTTGGCAAATCGTATCCTGCATCGGGACCATCGTCCTGGTCGGTGACGAGCGCAACCGGTTGCTTCTTGAGGTGCGGCGCATCTACGATCGCCGTTGATTTGATCTGGGCAGCCTTCTCCTCGGGACTGGCGTAGGGATCGAAACTGAAGGCTGCAGCTCCGCCTGCGCGAGCCTCATCATGCATGACCTTCTCGGCATCTTCGGCGGTGACGGAGCTGTTGGGGTCTTGCGCGGCTTCTACAGCGCCCTGCGACTTGAGCTCATGGACGCGTCCAGCGAGGCCGTGCAACATTTTTGCAGATGGGACTACCTCTCAGGCGGCGATGTGGCCAGGGTGCCAATGGGCGCGAGTCGGTGGTCTGCTATGCGGATTTGGTGCAGCTCTCGCGCAAGCTTAAACTTCCCCAGCGATCGAGGGCGGATGACGTTTGCTAAACAGGCCACGGCTTGTGACCGTACAGAACGATTCCGAAGTAGGCTCCCTTGAACGGGCGAAGTGGAATTATAGGGAATTAAAAAGAATGTGAAGAGCGAGAAAATGAGGATGCCAGGAAGGTGGCAGGGCCGTGAGAATGTGCATCTGCATGTGCATGTGCATGTAGTGAGTGGGTAAGTGGATGGGTGTGTAATATCTACCAAGGGAACAAAGAGCTAAGCCGACCACGTCGCAAACCAGGCGTTTATTACACCTAGGCAGTAATCAATACAGTACAAACCTTGGCCGAGAAGTGGTCGTGGGCGTAGTAGTACACATGCACGTACAGTCCGTCAGTACATAACATACCATACGGCACACAGGCATCTCCCGCAGGTCTCGATCGATGGGCGCAGGTGCCCGGGTGAATGTTCTCTCCAGCTCCTCCCAATGCGCAGGCGCTCGTTAGCTTAGCTTCACCACCTGGGCACGCACGCACCTGGGCAGCTTCGTCATCGGTGCACGCCCATTGGCCGTCCGCGCTGTCTTTGTGTGTACTGGACTGTACTTCTCGATTTACGCGAGCAATGCATTGTCCGTTTACAGCGACGCGACCTCAGCAGAAGACCTCTGCATTATCATTACTCGCATGCACAAGATCCCTCCGCTATTTGCAACGCGGGCGTGGATCGTGACCGGAATTCCTCTCCGATCGTGAGGGAATTAGTCTTCGCATGATGATAGGAGAACATGCGGCTGCTTGGGATGAAACGCGCGTCATTTTCACTCATTTGAGATTACGCGGTCTGGCCAGAGCTGTCGAACCCTAATAAATCATGCCGCTGGGCCCGGACTTTGTCGATCCAGCACCACATTGGCTTCGTGTGCTTTGGAGGCGCAGGTCATCAGCTGGATGCTGACTACTGTCTTGTCATACAATGTTGTGATGGAGGCTGTCGGGGATACTCTCTCTCATGTCACGGTTACAGTTCGACTGACCAGGGCTCGTTCAAGCCAGGGTTACGCCATGGAATGCAATGCTTGCGGGAGCGAGCTTGAACATCCCGCGTCCAGACCTTGCGTTTCTTTCCGCATGGTTATTATCGGCCTGAGGAGGATTAATTACTATTATTATTAAGATCGTCTCTACGTCTATTCATTATGTGCACTCTGTCCTCTGCCTGAGAAATAGCCGGATACTGTGAGACCTTCGGACGTCAGTGATAGAATGCATCTCTGATTGAGCCAGGGAAGCAGGCGGTCTGGCATGTGCATGCCAGCGCACAGCACCGTGGGATGCATTGGCAAAGGATCGCCCGGCAATCACCCAAGCAGCTGGCCATCTGCCCATACACTACCATCGCTCGGCTTTAATGCACAAGTTCTGGACCTGCCATGGTGAATTCGAAAAATGACGGTTCGGCAGTATGAAGTCCATGATGTCAAGTCTTCGGGATTGGCTTATCGAAACCAGTGGCACTCTGTCACGACTTGACTGTAGTTCACGGTCCATATTTCGGACGTGCCTGCGGGATCGGCTGACGAGCACAGGTCGCACCGCTCGCGAAGCGGGAACGCGCATGTTGAAGAGTAGATCGAAGTCGATCGAGATGATCGATCTCAGCATATAGAGGATTTCGAGACATGGTATATAATTTCCGCGCCGATCATATGCAGTCGTTGGCTATTGGAACCGTTGTCTCGTCATGGAGTCGATCAGCTCACGCCCTCCTCCTTGGTGATGATCAAGAGTGGTCCTTCGATCTTCTTCACTTTGCGGCCTTCCAAGTACGTGATGATGCCTGCAAACATGGCGACGCCACAGCCAAGGGCGATGAACGTGCCTGTGGCCCACGTGGGACGGTCGAAGCGCGAGTAGTGCCACATGAAAAACGAGAGCACCGCCTGTAGCAAAGAATTGAGAACCATCATCCACACGACAAAGTGTAACTTCCACATGCGGGTCGGCGGAGCATGGTTGCCCGTATAGGTCGGCGGTCGAATGTACGTCTTGTGATGCGGTCCCTTCTGGGCCTCGACATCAGGCGACTGTGCCGATTCCCATGCGATCGGTGGGCGGAACCAGGACTTGTTCTGCTCTGCAAGGTGCGCACGCGCGTCCGGACTGCGACGGTATCGGGCGCTCGCGAGGTAGTAGAGGTCGCGGAATCGCCATGGCGCCAGCCCGAAACCGGTGACGCAGAAAAGCGCATTGAGGATCTGGCTGTCAATCTCCAGCCAGACCTGTCGCGGCGCATAGGGATCATCCTTGCTCGGTTGCGCCATGGCGGGGGCCGCATTCAGCAAGAGGAAAAACAGCATCGCGCCCCAGGCGACAATGTTGAGGCCGTACAACGTAATGAGAAAACCCCAAGGCGTGATCACAAATTTGCCAAACATCGAAAGACCATGCTTCAAAGCGACCGCCAAAGATTCTCGCTTTCTCTTCTTCGCATCATGTAACGTGCTGGTCCCCCTTCTTTTAAGCCGACGCTCCGCTTGTGTGAGTTCATCGCGCGGTATCTTTTCATCCTCGGCCTTTGTTGTTTGAACTTCGTCTACGTCCTCTTCCTCCTCCTCCAAAGACCCGCCGGAAGGATCACGTACAAGCAGCTGCCCATCTGCCGTCTCTTGTACACGAATGCCTGTCCGCGTGCCGTCAAACTCGAGGTTCTGTCCTCCCGCTACTGGTTGGCGCAGCTCGTCCACATTGGGTGCGTTGGCCACTACAGCCGCAGTGGCCGCCCACATGCCATAGGGTGGATTGGCATTGAGGAGCGATGCCGACGCGGCTCGAGCGCGCCCGATCGCTGTCGTGGGCGGCTTGACATCCTCGTCGCGCGCAGCCATGATTGACAGAGCAGGGGAACCCGGTTGAGGACGGGAGGCGAGCGTTATGAACGTTCACTGACCATGCCGATAGCCTGGCCTGTATCGACAATGCGCACGTTGTGGCAGGAATCGCGAATATATATTCAGGTGAGCGAGGTGACAAGTCGCGTTCGGAACCGCACAGTCGGAAGTCCAAATCCTGGCACGTGCCAGGCACGTACCTTGTACAAGTCCACTGGACCGCTCGGGGGAGAATGCCCGCCGAGCGCCGGGGATCACCACCGCCATATCGGCGTTTAGGCGACACAATTGGCCCGACTCACCCGTACCGGCATTGTCATGAGACATCAGGCCGAGTTAGGACCGTCCTTGGTCCGTGAGCCGATCATTGATCAATAACAACTATCACTATCAGGTACCACGCGCTCATACGATGGCGGAGTCGGGTCAAGCTGCAATTGCATGTTCTCTACCAGGAGCTCGTTGGTACTGATCTTAGCACAAAAACCACGCGAAAGGCAGCCGAGTGCTCGAGACAGGCGCGTTTCTTGAACACGCAGCAGCCAATTCGCGATGGAACCTCAACAGCTATTCGGCGATGATGGTCGGGTCGAGTTGAATATTCCTGAGAAAAAGACCTTTCAAAAGGCCTGGTTCGAGCGTTACACAAGAAATGGTAAACACTGTCGTTCCAATCTCGACCATACCAAATTACGACAGGAAAAGAAACCCGAAGACCTGCCAGTCCCAAAACTCAACATCGCTATCCATATTGTCGGTTCTCGAGGAGACATCCAGCCTTTTATCCCGATCGCGCAACTACTCTCGCGTCCGCCGTACAATCATCGCGTTCGATTATGTACGCACCCGGTCTTTCGGAAATTTGTCGAAGACAATGGTATCGAATTCTTCTCCATCGGGGGCGATCCCGAATCCCTGATGGCGTACATGGTCAAGAACCCCGGACTCCTTCCTGGCAGGGAAAGCATCCGCGACGGCGACATCGGGAAGCGACGCAAAGAAATGGCAGAGATCATCGAAGGATGCTGGCGAAGTTGCATTGCTGCGGGCAACGGCAGTGAGAATATCGAACCCATCGATGTAGAGAGCGTCACGGAGCTGTTCCTAGCCGATGCCATAATCGCCAACCCACCAAGCTATGCGCACATTCACTGTGCCGAGAAGCTGGGAATTCCGCTGCACATTGTCTTCACGTAAGCATGTTTCCCTGCGTATATGAGTCGAGCTCACAATCTCGCCACAGAATGCCTTGGTCGGCATCACACGAATTCTCGCATCCCTTAGCATCGTTTGCAAAAAGTGACGCAAATGCGCGCACCCTCAACTTTCATTCTTTTGGCTTGATGGAGCTGCTCGCTTGGCAAGGGTAAGACTTGCTCCCGACAATGGTTTTGTGTGGTTGATGTATCAGCGCTGACATCATACTCAGTCTCGGCGATATCATTAACAATTTGCGAGTAGATACGCTGAAGTTGAGCGAAGTGAGCCCGCTATGGGGCCACATCTTGCTCAATCGCCTACAGGTACCGCATTCGTACTGCTGGTCACAGAGTCTCATACCGAAGCCTTCTGATTGGGCAGATCATCTGAGCGTGACAGGCTTCTCATTTCTAAAGCTTGCAATATCCTACATTCCTCCACGGGACTTGCTTGACTTCTTGAATGCCGGACCAGCCCCGATCTACATCGGATTTGGTTCTATCGTCGTCGCAGATCCAAAGGCTTTGACTGAACTGATACTGAAGGCTGTACAGAAGGCGGGTGTACGTGCGATAATCTCACGCGGTTGGGGCGGTGTAAGCGCAGAAGCAGTGCCTCCAAACGTCCACTTCATCGGTAATTGTCCCCACGATTGGTTGTTTGAACAAGTGAGCGTAGTCGTCCATCATGGTGGAGCAGGCACGACAGCTGCAGGAATCGCGGCAGGAAAGCCGACGGTTATCGTGCCGTTCTTTGGTGATCAGCCTTTCTGGGCCAATATGGTCTGGCGAGCCGGGGCCGGCCCTCAACCTGTACCCTTCAAACAGATGACAGCCGACACCTTGGCGCAGAGCATCCGTACGGCACAGCGACCGGACGTGCAGAACGCCGTGAATCAGATGCGCGCGAAGATAGCCGCCGAAGACGGTGCGCTTCAAACAGTGCTCAACTTTCATGACAAACTCGACATCGACCGCATGCGGTGCCAAGTGTGTCCAGATCAACTTGCCATCTGGGATGTGAAATTGCGTCGCAAGACGTATCAACTCAGCAATCGTGCCGTTGCGGTTCTGGTCCAGGAAAAAGTGATCAACGCAAGCCAATGCCGACTGTAAGATTGATGATCAACATCGATGCCCAGGAACTCAGCTGATCATCATCAATAGAGCTCACAACATTCGCTGGGATGTTGATGAAGGCGCCGAGTCGCTCTCGGTAGGCCTGATCGCTACCATTGGGTCTATCGGGCATGGCATCGTGAAAAGTACGCAAACGTACAGTCAGCGGCTAAAGGCGAAGCGTCACAAGTGCAGGGATCTCCCAGAAAGTATTGAGACAGAGAAGCCGAAGATATCTCGCAAAAGAAACATGGTGGACTCCGCAGCCTTGACTCGCAGTATCACGCTGGACCGCATTGATGATGAACTGGTGTACAAGATCGCGAACCGGATGGCAGCCAAGAGGTACTCTGTAAAGGCCTTCGAAAGTGAAGACGAGATCAGAGCACGGCGGACCCAGCGAAGTCGTGCTCTGGAGGTAGCTGCGGGTACGGCTGCGTTTGCAGGCGACCTGCTGAAAGTTGGTTTACGAGGTATGTCGCAGCAAAGCATCACTGGAAAGCTACGCTGACTCAGGAACATCAGCGCCCGTCACTTTCACAAACAACATGGCCAATGGATGTCACAACATGGTGGACTTCATCAACAGCGACTCAGTCCTTGAACACTACCGGCGGAGAAAAGAGATTCATGGCTTTCGATCCGGTCTGGCGGTTGGTGCTCAAGTATGATTGCATCTTTCACAGCTTTATTTCTAGAGCTGACATTGTATAGGGGTCGGCACTTGGATTGTACGATGCATTTGCGAGCTTCGTCCGCCTTCCGATCCGAGATGCTCGGAATCACGGGCCAAGAGGCGCCGCCCGTGGGGTCGGACGGGCTACCGTGACTCTACCTCTGAACTTGGGCGCTGCGCTGTTCAGCTTGCCCGGATACACCCTGAAAGGTCTTGAAAGAGACATTCACAAACGACGTCTATCTAAGCTCGAAGCGGATTTGCTCATTATACGAATTCGCCAGCTACTAGCGGAGTGGCCAGAGCTGTCTGCTGACAATAAGCAGGAGATCCTGCAAGCCTGGGAAAAGTTGACCTTATCTTAAGTCGACACAAATGGACAAAGTCCAAAGACTCATCCATAACTGCCAGTTCAGCACAGGAATGAATTCTTAATCCCGCGTCCTTGGCAGCGGAGCTTCTCCCGAATGCGCATACCACATCCTCTCATGCATTAAGCTGAACCCTATTATTATCAATCTATGGGTTTAGATGGCACTGATGAACTCTCTCAGTAGATGTCGTGACGAAAAAAGTCGTGGGCCATGATGTATCCGACTTCGAGTGCTAATCATTTGTTCGCACTGCGTGCTGGTTGCTTTCAAAACGTTCTGCTCCTAATTAGGCCTCCTGCCGTTCATTCCCTTTGTAGATGTGCGCTTTTCAATTTTGGCCGGCGCGAAACCCTCGAGCGGGGTAGCCTGGCCCAGGAGCCACATTGACACTTTGTTGAGTGCGAGTAGAAGATTCAGTACATTATAATGTGCTACGGTGAAATCCGATGATGCAAAGGAGAATCGCTGTGGGCGCAAAAAGATAGGAATCCCCCTCGCGTTGCGAAAACACCTAAAAGTTCGGCTGGCGGCGTGGATTGATGGAGCCGGGCGTGCATACCGCTTGTGGAGCCATCAATTCCGGGGTACATCGGGGTCATTTGGATTGCCCGCCCGGCATTGTGTCGTTAATTTGATATTCATTGCGCGCGCCGCACATTGAATTTTGTCAAATTCGTCACTCGTCCGAAACCTGCTCGAGTATGACATGGGTTGGAGGATCGCTCTTGTCCGAGCGGTTCTGGCGCTCCAGTCGGAATCGTATCATGCGGCACATTCGACCGGGAGGGCTTGTTTGCATAGCGTTTGACGTTGACAAATGCAGGAACTAGACAACAGTGCCGGGAATTTATGCGATAAACGAATTTGTCGACGATCAATGCTCTCCGTGGGCTTGAGTTCTCGATGTGGCGAAGCATTACTACACGATGTGCCCGCCTTACATGAGAAGAGACTTTCTTCAATGGAGCGCGAAGTAGAAGCCCACAACTTCAAAGTTTCGCGAACCCGAGAATACAGGTCACTTCTCATACCAAACATACACTCCAAAACACCATGGCATCTTCCACGAATGATGGGTCAGCTTTGCCAAAGGTGACTCTCCACTGGTGAGTATTGCTTCGACTAGCTGATCGCAACTCGAATCTCTTTTCTGACTATTTGACCTAGGTTGGAACAGTCCCGTTCGCAGCGCATAGTCTGGCTGCTACAGGAATGCAAGGGCATCGATCTCGAAATCAAAATCTACAAGCGCGTGAACATGCTGGCGCCGCCTGAGATGAAGAAAATCCATCCGCTTGGCAAGTCACCGATTGTCACGATTCAGGCGCCTGGTGCAGCTGAGCCGATAGTTTTCGCTGAGACGGGTGCTATTACCGAATATCTCACCGAATACTTCGCACCGCATCTCATTCCAGAGCGATTTCCCAAGGGCACCCAGCCGCGTGTCGGTGGAGAAACTCAATCATGGCTGCGATACCGCCATCTGATGCACTACGCCGAGGGTAGCCTGATGTCGTTGCTGGTGCTGGCGCTGGTCATGGATCGTATGTTTCACATGCTTCTTCAGAGCTGCCTCGGCCAACTTTAGCAGATTTCGCTGACCCTGGCGCTCGCATTCACAGAGATTCGCGACAGCCCACAGCCATTTTTCGTGAAGCCGATCACGCGTGGGATCACAGGCCGCATGGACGAGATGTTTCTTGATCCCAACTACAAATCTCAATTCGGATTCTTGAACGAGCAGCTGGCGACAAGCCCTTGCGGCGGCAAATTCATCACAGGCAAAAGCCTCACTGCCGTCGATATTCTGCTATCGTACCCGCTGGTTTTCGGCAAGTCCAAGATCAACCTAGCCGCGTATCCCAAACTCGCCGAGTACATCGACATGCTCGAGCAGCACCCGGGCTATCAACAAAGCGTCAAGAAAATAGAGGAGCTGACTGGCGAGCCGTTCCAGCTGCACCTCCAGGTGAAGCATTAGAAATCATTCGTAAAATACATATATCGAAATTTCAACCCTTTCCCACAGAGAAATGGAAGGTGGTGATCGCGTCAAGATATGCTGGATGACGAACGTTCGGTTTGTCAAGGATGAGTGTAGTTTGTCCTTTGTGAGTAACATTCCATATAGGAGAGAGTCGAATTCGAAAACTCCCTCTCGCGCGGCGTCGCTGTTGGTTCTCTTTGGCTGCGAGAACTCGTCAAATCAGTTGTTCACTACGCGTCGGATCGAGACAACGTTTCATCATATCACTTGACGGTTCCCCTTCAAATCTATCGATCAAATATTGCTGGCCTGACATTCTGGCACTGATACTATCCAAGACATGCTGAGAGCTGTGAAGCCAAGCTGTGTTGGGACCTCTCCAAAATGCCTCTCGAGATGACTAGATGTCGCCAACGCCGTTTGGGGATGAATTTTTGCGCGTAATGCGTATGCGCCAGTCGCGCGCCGCATTATACATCTCGGTATCGGTCTCGCGCAGTTGGAAAATTTGCGCGATGAATCTATTTAAATGATTCAGACACGCCAGGCTGACCCTTGATTGGCGACGAAATCTGCCTGGTGGGCCGCGCTTGTCGTTTATCGTTTACCCTACAGCACAGGCACCGATCAAGTCATAAACGACATTCAGACACTTGACCCCAATCACATAAATATTCCAATGGTCCTCACTTGATTGCAGGGTAGCTCTCTCGTCAGTGGCCTGGTATTTGTCCATCCTACATAATAATCTGTAGGAGTTTTGGTCGGAAGGTCGCAAGCTTTTCAGGTGGCCGCCATGACCGCGCTTGAATTTCTGCCGACATCGAACCCGTGGGCCTTGGCCGCGGTCGTGACACTGTTATCCTTGTGCTCGCTTGTATACTGGCTCGCACAAAGGCCAGCCTTCCCGCGGAATGCCCCGCCGATGATAAAGGGAGGCAATTTCCCCGTCTTCGGTGCTGGGCTGCGCTTCTTCAAGGAACGATGGGTGAGCGACAATAGTTGATATGTTCAGGGCTGACAAGGATTGAGAGCTGATGTGATTCGTATGTCAGGATTTCCATCGCCAAGCAGCGATTGATTCCAAAGGCCAGCCTTTCTCCTACTATGTTGGCCCGCATCCGGTGATTGGAATGACCGGAGAGCAAAACCGCAAACTCTTCTTTGAACACAAGGGCTTCAACTTTTCCAACGCATATACGACCTTGTTCGGCGGCGGCGGCCAGATCCGCGAGGACACCGCAGCTCGCGCGACTAGCGATGGTGCAGGATCTGAGGCCGGGGACGCCAGCGGCTTCGCTTTGTACTTCAATCGTCGTTTAATCGCAATGCTCAAGGGCAACGTGATTCGCAAAGGTCTGCCCAACCTCTTGAAGGACACCCGCGCCCGACTCGACGAGCTGGCTCGTGACTCACGTGGCATCACCGATCCGTTCGACAGCATCTATCGTATCGTATTTCAGTTGACAATGAGAACGGTGGCGGCACGGGAGATCTGCGAAGACGATGCTTTACGCGAGCAATGCCTGCGGCACTTCGAGATGCTCGATGAGAGCACGTCCGCGCTCGGAGTAATGTATCCTTGGCTTCCGTTGCTGAGCACAGCCAAACGCAACTACGCTGGCGCCCGCTTGTATATGGTATTCAACAACCTTATCACGGATCGAAAGAAGCACAACCGGACGGAGGACGATGCGATGCAGTATCTACTGGACCAAGGAGACAACGTCGTAGATATCATCACGGTAAGTGGAAGCTGATCGACTATCTCACAAATATCTACTTGCATCGTAATAGAAAGCTGACAAAGGTTCAGTTCGTGCTAGGATCATTGTTCGCGGGACAACTCAACTCTGGCATCAATGCGGCGTACCTACTGTGTTTCCTCGGACGGGACCCACACTGGAAAGGGAAAGTGATCGAGGAGATCCACACTGTCGCGGACAAGTACTCCCCAGATGCGACCAAACCGCTGGTAGATCGATTGATGGACGTGCCTCTAGAGGCCTGGGAGGGCGAGTTCCCCGTCGTCGACATTTGTCTCAAGGACTCGATCCGCCTGAATCTTCCGGGTACTGCATTCCGCCAGAACCTAAGTGGCCAGGACATCCCACTCGACAAAGAGGGCCGTACAGTTGTCCCGCATGGTGCATTCATGACTTATGCAAGCGGCGACATGTTCTACAATCCAGACATCTACCCTAATCCGGAACAATGGGACCCTGCACGGTACTTACCCGAGCGCGCCGAAGATAAGAAGGAGCAATATTCCTGGACTGGTTGGGGTGTGGCACGCCACCCATGCCTCGGTATGCGCTTCGCTAAGCTCGAAATGAGCATGATTGTCAGTTTCTTTGTCGCATACTTTCCCGACTTTCATCTCTCCGACTCTAAGGGCGTAAAGAGCGATTTTATTCCTTTAGGCGACCGCAACAACCTGACGGCTAAGAAGCCACGGGAGAATGTGTATCTTAAATATCAGTAGTCGCTATGAATATGAGCTCAATGAAACTTCCATAATCGCCTAGACCACAAGTTTGGTAGGCTTTATGCGACTGTTCCGTCATCTAAATCTGCTATAGTTCTGACATTGTCACCTAATGGGAGCATTGGAGGATTAGATTCGATCGTCGTTAGCTGCTTAGCTAACGGTAATGCTTCTCCAGCAAGATTTAGAAGTACAAGATTACTTTTGACAGGGAAGTAAGAGACAATAATACCATATACATCTATAAGTTACTTGCCTGTAGCCGACATCCTGGAGACCGCTATGCTGATACATTGAAAAGGGCGCAGCATCTACACCAGAGAACCGTGATATGCTGCGACGACAGCATCAAATCATTCGGTGCCATGATGATCGATCTCCGATGGCCGTGAACCACGTGAGTCGTTCAGCGACGTTTCTGCTTGTGACATGGGACGCTCGCACATACGCACCGCGATGCTGCAAATCCAATGCCAAGAAGACATCGTATTGGAACCCCAGGACAATGCTTTCGCATCCAAACTTTGCTGCTTCACACCGACGTTTCTCATCGACTATTCCGGGACTGAACGGTTTGCCAACCTCTACGGACGTATTGATACGTATCAAGGCAGCTGTCGAAAGTCTTGAATGAAGCGTATGATGTATATCGACGGGCAGGCTCATGTCAGAACCACCGAACATCGATTCTTAGGTCGGTCCAAAGTGGATTTCGATCGAGGAATACCTAGACGACGCGCGATGATTCCTTCGATATTCGAGGTTTCGAGTTAAAGCATCTCGTTAAAATCGGAGGTATTCGCCTTGGTCGTGCAGCCTAGGGATCATGTCCAGATCGCTTTCTGAAGCATGAAACTCGGTTCTTGAACCTTTTGTAATGGCCACAGTGAGCTGTTGGCCACCATCCCGCATAGGCATACTAATTCTCATGACATGTCACTCGAGGGTGCGAGATCATTGATTGGATGAGAATGAATAATCTCTCAAATGAGTCTCAAGGGCAATTGCACGGCTACCAGAGCGAATATCTGCGTCCTGATGGCTACCGGGAAATGATGATCTGATCCCTACAGCCTTGGAGTGACAAAACATTTGATATCTTGCGGCAGAAGCGTCCAGACCATCATCAAGTGCTTGAACGGCGCTCGTCCCCTCACCATTGCCCTATGGGAAAAATCATTCCCTTCACCTGTCGTACTGCGTTCATCGGGTCGAATTTTTGTAGTCTGTTGTACATTCGGACCTCCACTCGTCCACAAAAGATCGTTTAGTTCATAAAGTTTGATGTGTGGGAGTGTGTGTAAGCTGTGAAGTGTGAATTGCAAATTGTGAAATGTGACGCGTGAATCATGGAGTGGGAAGTACCTGGTATGCAGTCCCGGAGCCTTGGAATTCTCGTCCAGCGATTGGAATCGTCCCGCAATAGTCAGCGCTTGCGCTGCTACGATCCGAAAGTGCCTGCATTTCTCCGGAGAGTGCACTCGGCAGGTTGTGAGTTGTCCAGGATAGATTTAGCTTGTCGGTCAAACGCATATCGACAATGCCGTACTCACGTCAAGTGCACTCACAACTTCGATCATCGATTCCGGTTCTTTCTCATTGTAAAGATTCCTGAAAAGTGATTGTCTTCGAGACGTCGAACAGCATGACTACCTGATATCGTCTACTTCCGCAATAACCACCATTGGTCAATAAGACACTCTTGGTACTTGCCCTTGGGATGTCCTGAGCACAGCCAGTTGCATCTTCGCCCCGCGCGACGGCATCTGCACTGCGCGCTACACGGAGGTGAACACTTGCAGAACAATCGCATGACCTCGAGGATTGATTTATGCAACGCCGGAGTATCGAGGTGCGGTCGGCTATCACGGATCAGTGACTCGAGACAAGTAAACGTCTCACCGAAATCGAGCACCGTCGGCTCGTTCGTAAGACTAGGGTTTTTGAGGAAGTAGGCGCAATTGTGTATGTGTTGAACCACGCAGGCTTCGTCCCAGAACATTCCCCCGGTCATGACGCTAGTTTGAACAGTGTGTACGGCGTGGATTATGCGTTGTCCAGGGGGCATGACAAAGGTGAAGCCTGGCCGAACTAACACACCATAGATAGGAGCTCGAGTAGGAATCCATTTCTCACCGGCTCTCTCGTACTCGGCCCAGTCAGCGGCCGTCATCTTGTTGGGATCAACCCACATCCAGAGCTTGATGCCGAAGACGCAAGTTACATAGGTGCCACTCAAGATGTCGCAATGTGGTGCCGAAAAGGCGCCTGTGCATCCAAATATGTTAAATCGCAAGCATTCCGTAATGTCAGCTGCTTTCCCGCTAGACGACATTTGTCTCCAGGCCAAAGTTTTCAGTAGCTTGAAGCTGTGCTTCTGTAAGAAAGCAGGTTCGGCAGCACTTAGGTAGTCGGGCATATTCAATGCATTCGTACCAAAGTTTGGAGCGCTTGACAGACCCCGGACGGCTTCTGACGTAAGCTGTTGGTGCTCCGAATAGCGAGGGTTAATGATCTCAAGCGATTTCTTCGGTCCGAGGCAGTCCGCAACATGACTGAGATAGCTGTCTAAGCTCCACAAACCTTTGTCCATAGATTGTTCGCGAATCAAGATTGGCTTTATCCAGACTTCTGGATGCTCGCGAAGGAACTCCTCTGTCCGATGGGAATCCAGAGTGAGATATTGGATTTCCAGTCCGTCCTGCAGGTGAGCAGTGAAAGCATCGTAGCCGACTGTAGGCGTCATACCTTCTATCCAGCTAATCTGAAGGCTGGAGTGATGCATAGTCGGTTGGAGGATCTTCTGGCTGTGTTTTGCTTGTCGCTTTGCTTCGGCGAAGCATGCTGAATCATCGTCAAGACTACAAGTAACATTGTACTTGAGCCCGTCGCTGTTTTCCGTAGTCTCATCAATCACGACAGTAGACTTGTCACTGGAGAAGTCGTCATCGTGGCCTCTGTCGTGTTCGCGGTTGGGAGTAGCATCTGCACTCTGGCTTGGAGCTGGTGTGTTCGTTGCCCTTGTCCGTTTGTTCAGAGCTGAACCACTAGGCGGGTCGCGTTGATGGTTCCTCTTGGAGAATTTTGAAGCCAGCTTATGGGGCGTCTCGTTGCCGTGACATTCGGTTTTCGTAGCCGGCGTCGCGTCAGGAACATGTAGCAGCTCTTTCCGCCGCTGCCCTTTTTGCGGAGAAAGATGTAGAGAGCTCGGAGTCGTGGGCTTTTTGGACATTGATTGGTCTACAGTTCCAATCTGGAATGTTCTCGTCGCGGACCGCAATGCTGCTGGCGCTTTGTCCTGACAGACTTTGTTGCCTAAATTCACAAGCATACCATGCTTGTCCCAGGTGAGTGTATACCAGCCATGAGGGTCGACCAGCCGTTGCACGTCGCATGGATTGAGGTGCTCTATAGTCTCAATTCTGTAATCGCCATCCAGAAACCTCTCGATGTCTTCAGTCGTCACTCGCACACGATCTATATTCTTGAGAGTATGAAAGTCCAAAGCACAAATGGGTGATGCAGCGTCTCGGACAAGTGCCTGAGGATGGTGAAGCCCGATTCGATAGAGCGTAGCAGGATCAGGGGTATTCAGTGAGTCAATGTGACGCTGGAATAAAACACGGTTCAACTCTCCGACAAAGACTTTCCATTCGGGGTATCTCTTCGCTTGCTTAACAAGTTCATCAAGCCAGTGGTAGCCTTGTCGGTCCCATTGGTAATGGAGTACTCTAGGAAGGGACCATTGGCCAATTAGGATCGCGAGGGCTCTGGCTTTGCGGCGCGTCTTGACACCACTATCGGGAGTCTCCAGAGCTTTGCACTTGTTCCAAGAGTTATCACGGATCAGGTCTCGAGACAGAGCGATCTGGTACACTGTCACCGAACAGAGTGCATATTGCTCAAACGCTCGGTCCCGGAATTCTTCTACGACCTTGAAGCGTTCACCCTGCGATTTGCTCTGTTCTAGTCTTTGATGTAAGGCCTGCATAAATTGGACTTCAGATTCTGAGACATGAGCTATACGATTGTCTTCCATGTTGATTGAGGTATCCATTCGCGTGGGTTTCATAACTCCTGTCGGTATATATCACTGAAGGAGGCAGCGCACTGACCAACTGCGGCATGCCGCGGTTGGTCAGTGCGCTGTGCCTGCATTCCTAGGTTTGAAAGCGTATTGCCCGACTTGTAAGAAAATACTAACGCCTGTACTAATTCTCATATGAATTGTTGTCTTAGTGTTACTGCGGAAGTACTACTTATAAACGGAACCCTTAGCATTTATCAACGTACTACTAGTAATAGAAATCTCTTTGAAAGGCAATTCTAGGCGTCTTATGTTTCTATAAGAGCTATTGGCGAGTTAGAAGGTCCAGTATCTAGGTAACAATGTCAAGTGCCCAGCTGGTTTCGAAGTCCGATTAGGGTTGAGTCTAGGGTTGAACCTGACCATCGACACATTCGGAGCTCCATTTGCGAGATGTTCTTCCACTCCTTTTTCTTTCATCGCAACATTTTACATAAAATATAAGTCCCATGAGATCCACCGCCAAACCGACCATGTCGAAATCGAATTGGTGATTATCTGATTTTCCGACGAATCGCAGCACTCCATGGACAAATGGATCGAATGAGGCGACTTCGCCGACTTATGATATCATAAATCAGCGACACCAGCCGAACGAGAAAAAACGATTGTTTACCTTGAACACGCGTGCATGTAGATAGACAAATAGTTCTCGTCTGAACGCTCGTCCAGCATGGCCTTGACCATCCGTATTCCCGCAGATTAATTCAAAATGAGGTTCCTTGCCGCCTTCTGGACGATTCTCGCCGCGACAGCGAGCGGCCACGCCTGCGCCAAACCCACGGGCCCACCACTGACGTTCCTCCTCTCCGCCAATGTCACCGCCGCCCCCAAATTCGTCGTCGGACCAGAAGCCCTGGGCACTCGCGTGGGACTGCCCATCGCTGGTGGGACTTTTGCCGGCCCGTATCTGAATGGCACCTTCCTTCCCTTGGGTGTCGATCTCGGGATCCTCACCGACGATGGGAAATTTTATCCCAATGGGGTCGCATACTTGAATACGACCGATGGTGCCATTATCGTTTTCCGCGATCAGGGATATCAGGCGGACGGCGCTATCTACGGTTCCGTCTCGTTCGAAACGGGGTACGAGAAATACAAGTGGTTGAATACTGTTGTAGCTATCAGCAGTGCTGCTTTAACTCCGAGCGGCTCGGGCTCGGGAGTTGGTCTGGATATCTTTATCGTAAGTGCAATTTCCTGATCGCTCACATCATGTTCGGTGGGGAATGCCGAGCCCAGTGCTTACGTTGTATACAGGTGGGTGAAATCCCATAGGCCATGGGCTGTCTTCTACCAGAAAGGGCAAATCGCAAGAGCGAAATAAAAGAGATCATCACACACGAGATATTTCCTATGGCTTAGGATTTCGTGCTCAGTCCAAAGGTAGCATCTCATTGCAATATGCGTACCTGGATCGTTATTTCTCTACATTGCAGTATAAATAGAGTTTAATTATTTTACACTACGTCGCCGATATTAATTGAGAGTTATTTGAGCCGACCAATCCAGCATTCGATATGTCGCTTCTGGTCGCCTGCTTCGACGCTGTTGATTCTATACTATCGTAGGTCTTCTACTCCTTTATTATAGCGTCACTCTCGATCCTTCAACTTGACGTGCCCGGTGCTTGATAGAGTGTCAATCTAATAGCAGCGTGATTCTGGGGAGGGAAGGATTTTCTTTCATGGTAGACATGTATATTCAATCGATAATCTATTTAGATAGTTCCTTGTGCTTAGGTTAGAGGCAGAACAGCGAATGAGTTAGGATGTGGGATAAGAGTGATGATATTGTGGACTTCCGAATTTGTGCATTCAACTCGATAGACAACAATCTTCACAGCCTGGCTCTTCAGCACTAGCGGTAGGTGCTAGTCGGACGCAGTCCAAGCCCACTCTTCTCATAAGCCATATCGACCATCTTCATCTGCTTGGTTGAATCATCTCCATTCACCCAGTAATGTGCTTTCCGGCCCTTGACCTGGTTGACAAAAGCCTCAAGTTGATACCGGTATGACATCCACCAAGCCTCGCTTGGGAGATCGGCATGTTCCCCACCCGCCTCTTGATGTGTATAAGCTTTATACGAGCTCTTCTCGGTCCAAGACTTGATGGGTCGACCGTCAGCTTTGTGGCGGATCACGTAGGAGTCCTTGACATCGATACGGTGCCAGAGGACGGCGTGCATACAGCCGTGGAGCGTGGTAATGCGCGTCTGGAATTTCTGCTGAGATTCCGGGAGCGATTTATCCGGCACTGCGACCTCCCGGTGCGTGACTCGGCACTCTGAAGGCTTCCATAAGAGCGGACCGCGAAGGGAAGTCGTCGCATCGCCGGTGCCATTGGGAAATCGGAACGTCGAGTTGAAAGTGTAGTCACACAGATCGTGGACGCCATCGGCGAAAACCTTCGTGTCGCAAGACAAGCATTCCAGAGGTTCTTCACCGAATGCCATACGCATGAGAGCGAAGTTGTAAGTTCCCAAGGCCATGATACTGCCGCCTCCAAGCTTGTAGTTGTACTCGAGGTCGGATTTCTTCGTGAACCACCACGGTACCATGGAATCGGTGTAGACGTGGACGACATCGGCCGGTGAGACGAAAGTCATGAACTTCTGGACGGCGGGATGGAATCGGTTGTGGAAAGCCTCCAGCAAGACCGGAGCATCGGGCTGCGACAGCTCGGGTAAGTTGAAGAGTATGCCTGCCTCGGTGGCATTGTCCGTCGACGGCTTTTCCACCAAAACATGCTTTCCAGCTCGGATGGCACGGACGGACCACTCATAGTGCAGTCCATTGGGAAGTGGGATGAAGACGGCATCGATGTTGGGATCGGCGAGAAGTTCTTAGAGGCAAGGCGTTAGCGGGTCATGTAGAAAATGGAGGGGAGATTCTTTTACCTTCATAGGAGTTCTTGACTTCGGGAATACCATGCTTCTTTGCAAACTCTTCCGCGCGAGTTTTGTCTCTGGCCGCGACGGCTTGCACGATGACTTCTGGGTGCGACAAGGCCGGAGTTATGAGAGCCAGTGGTCTATGATTTTGCGGTTAGGAAGAGCTGATCTCTGTCTGGACGACCGCACTTACGCAATTTTAGCAGCACCCAGAATCCCGAATCTGATGGCGCCATCTTTCTTCTCTGCTTTTGGCGGATCAAAGGACGTAAAAACACGATTCAGTAGGGTCAACATTTTGGAGAGTGCGCGGGTTTGTCAACAGGATGATTGCTGGCGAACGCTCGTCTCCAATGCGGCTTTCGCCATGTTGTATTCAATTCTTGCAGCCTCGTCCATCGGCGGCATAGCAGGAAAATGCGATGATGCAGCGTGTGCAGATCCCTTATTGTCCGAATTGTTGTGGTGGAGCATGTACTCTCGAGGGCGACCAGGCCTAACCATTTCCATCAGAAATCGCCGGTCCTAAGCCCTTGCACCGAAAAGTGTAAAATCTCCGAAATTATCGTTCTTAATGATTTACATGAATTTGCATGATGAGAAGAAAGGTAATGCTACAACTTCATGGAGCCTCTCTGGAGGACTGGGTGGAATATTGATGGAAAGAAGAGAGCAAGCAAAATCTACGATGAAATTTGGCTAGGAAGAGGTGATTTTATAGCCGACTACCAATTAGGTCTTCGAGAAGCGTTTCCACCTCAACTCTGATCATACGCAGCGGAAGAATAACATGACAATAAGCTCCGATAAATTAAAGGCAGAGATCAAGCCGACCCAAGCCTAAGCTTGACTTCGAAACAACCTTAACACGGGCGAGATCAAACTGACACAGTTCCAAGTCTGATCTTGGTGTCCGGCAAAGGCACAATCTTCAAGGCCAAAGGCTTACCATCCGGACCAAATCGCTGTGCGTCAGTGTGCAAGTTCCTGGAATCTCGCACTGCCTGTCCGGCTCGTTTAAGCATGGCCCCGGTGAAAGAGGCGACGGCGTTCTTGACCTTGTGAATATCCTTGTAGTCACCGCTGCTGGCCAGATCACCAAGCACTTTGCTCAACACAATCGTGTCGACGAGGGTGTGATAGCCACCTTCTCCTCGAAAAGGCACCATGGCATGTGCGGCATCGCCCATCAGAATTACCCGGCAAGCTGGGACTTGGGCAGGGTCCAGCTCAAGGTCTCGCCAGACGCGGGTTTCCTTCTGAATATGCTCCGCCTTTGTCGTCTCGAAAATCGTGCGGAATTTAGGCGACAGCTTCCGCGTGTTCTCGAGTACGTGGTTCAACTTTTCCTGTTGACTGGCGTTCTGTAACCAGTGGCCGGGTTGGCCAATGCCAGCGTCGGTTTCCAGGAAATTCCAGTAGTAGCGAGCCGAGAGTCCGTCGGGTTGGACATAATGCAGCCCTGCGAAACCAATGAAACCAAGATCTGGCCGAATGAGCATGTATCCACTGTGACCGAGTGCGAGTTGTTTCTTCATCTCCTCGCCCGAAAGTTCTAGCTCTCCGACAATGGTGGCCAGAGGAACGACTTTGAGAAGCTCAATGGCCTTGCGATGAAGGAGTTGCTCCCGGACTGGACGCTATATGGTTAGTGATCGTAACATGTGCGCTGATGCGTGGATCAAAGACACTTGCCTACACTGTTAATGCCGTCGCCAGCGATCAATAGGTCGCCCTTGGCAGTGCTGCCATCCGTAAATCGCACTGTGACTCCATGATCGTCGTGTTCGAAGCTCTCAAGACGTTTGCCCCATTGCACCGGAATTTTAGTCATCAGCCAGTTTCGAAGGCGGCGACGCTCTGCGCGGATGAATGGAAAATCTGCTGAGTCCTAGGAATATTGCGAAACTCAGCAACTTTGGCAGCTTTTCTCGGCCCCCAAAGATGACCTCACCTGAAACCCCCAGCGATCTTCTCTTCCCGGCAAGTACATGCTTAATTGGGCCGATAGCTCAAGCGGTACTAAGTGGTCTGTCGAAGCCCTTAAATCAGGCATGTCCTCTGGAAGCACGGCTAGGAGCGTATCGACAATGCTTTTCTCTCCCGTCAGAACGATCGCACTCCTTTCTTAAGATACCACGAATGGTACCGGGGGATATATTTACGAATGAATCGCTATGGCCCATCCTTGGAAACGGGCATCCGCGTCAGAATCACGCTCGAAGATCTCGAAGGATATGTTTTGCTTGCGCAGACTCTGAGCCAAGCTCAGGCCGCCAACACCTGCGCCAGCAATGAGGACATGCATCTTTTGTGTTGTGGAAGATGGTAAGGAGAATCAAGCCGTCAATGAAATTGCGTTTTGTAGCTCATTAAATGCCGAGTAAAAAATTCGAGTGAATTCGCTGTCGTATTCAGCGGTCGATCTTTTGCATAGCAAATGAATTATCCTAGTATCATGAGCATCAGCACCGAAGACCCCCGAATCTTACTGTCATTTCGTCATAGATCAAGACTCGAAAAGTGATTACGTTGTTATCCGTCGAACAGTGCCGATCGGCAACGACAGTTCTTCGGGCAGCTGAAGTTCAACCTGCATGAAAATCGCCGAGATCTCCGCGCCGACAATTGTAGCGATTTGTCTTCCAAACCGTCGAAACTTTATCCCTCGTGAAGTCTATGACGATAAAACTTCCGACACCTTTGAAGTCAGCTTCAAGGATTGATATCCCTCGTCTACACGCGTTGAGCCATCAAAGCCAACACCTTGTACTTCGCCTTTGACGCCCCGTATCTTACACCCACTTCATTTTGACAATATTAAATCCAAGCTCAAACACAAAACGACATGAAAATGGCGGTTGAAGAAGTTGAGTTGCCATTGATCGATATAAGCGGTTATCTTAACCCTCGGAAACCCGGTGACAAAGAAGCGGTGGTCCAACAAGTGCGAGATGCAGCGCGCCAATATGGATTCTTCCAAGTGAAAGGTCATGGTATACCTCTTAGTCTTCAACGTGATTTACTCCGCTGCATGGACAACGTCTTCAATCTGCCAAAGGAACAGAAGATGAAAATGTCGTTTCTTGATAACCCATGCCGTAGAGGCTACGAAGCGTCTGGCATGTCGCACCGAGAAGGGGACGCCCTCCCAGATGCCAAAGAGGTAGGCGAATCACCATGTGTTGAATTGAGTTCTTGCTGACTCGCTAAAGTGTTTCTTTGTTGGACGTGATGATCCAGTAGTCGAGCTTTCGGGTATCTACGGGCCCAACATCTGGCCTGATCTTCCGGAAAGCGATTTCCGCGGCCCTGTCTCATCGTATTATCAGCAAACCAATGAACTCGGCAAAAGCCTGTGGGCGATTTTACTCGAAGGCCTCGATCAGCCGGCCGAAACGGTAGCCAAATTCTCTAAGCGGCCAATCGTACCCATGAAAATGATCAGATACCCCCCAAGCAGCAACGTTGCCAAAGGTCAATTTGGCATTGGCGCTCACACCGATTTTGGCGGCGTGACCATTCTGTTCCAACAACCAAGCAAGGACGGTCTCGAAGTCTGGCACGACAGTCGTGAGGAATGGATCGATGTACCTGCGCTGGAGGACATCTATATCATAAATTGTGGAGACATGATTCAACGCTGGTCGGGAGGTGCCTATAAGAGTGCAAGACATCGGGTAATCAACAAGGTCAATGGCGAGAGGCTTTCCTGCGCCACTTTTTGGCACGGCGATGTCCATGCCACGAACCCGCTGAAGCCGGACGATCCCAGCAATGAGACAATCGGCCAATTGTTGGCTAAGCGATTCGGCAACCAGTACTCCTTCTCCAAGGAACTCATGGCGGATGTTCAAGCAGCAGCGTGATCATGATTATTGAAGATTCTCCGTACATATCATCAATAAAGGTAGTTGGTGATTTCTCTTCGGTCGAATTGCATAATCCTGAATCGAACTATACTCGTGTCATTTTGCATCGTGCATTGAATGTGGTAGCATAATTTACGAGCGATATTCTCGATCGAATTTCGATCAAAAGCTCAAGTAAAATCAGGCGCCACATCCATCGTGGACAAAAATCTGTGAGGAATTACAATGGAATGTTGGAATGCTGGGAGGCGCGCAAGGAAAGAAAGTTCACTATTACCTGGTAGTTAGGGTCTGTTCTGCGGCATATGTTGGCTGGACTGGGTCTGTATCCGTTGACTGGTGCGTCTTAGCAATTCGATGGCAATTTGATGTGACCCCGTCAATTCACATCAACATATTGATTGAACCCCATCAATTCGTATCGATATATTAATTTGCCACCAACCCTCCGTATTACTGATATATCCACTACTTTTGATCCAACAGTCGTGGGTTCAGCTGGGCTGCTATCTATCTCTGGATTGACAATTTGATGGATACGTGTGCTGGATGTCCAGCAATCCAACATCCAACGTCAGCCGCAGAACAGAGCTGTACCTAGGCTGATTGAAAACAAATTTTCCCAAACTCAGAAGAGTGTGCCTGAGGCTACAATCATGTGTGTACGCAACTCGACCTGAGACACTACACGCAAGATGCATCATGCACCTCTGACAAAACCATCCAATGGTCTTTTACCAAACAATGTCATCTCCATCTTGGCGATGTCTCTCGATCGTGGTGGTAGCGAGCGATTTTTAAGACTCAAAATCCACCCATCAATCGGCCCCGACAGTCTCGGACGACGTTGATTTGGGCGAATCCACCTCGGCCGAATCCCCAGAATGGGTTTTGAGTTTGCCCCAAGGAATAAAGAATGTGGATATAAAAGCAAGGCCACAGAAGGCCACCGAGACGGCGAAAGCTGACTTGAGGCCATGCATGTATGCGAGCAGCACTCCGGGAATTTCCTCGGGCGTGAATACTGTCCGCAGGTCAGAAGCCCCCGTTGTAATCAACTTCATGGCGTCAATCTCTGGTGCAGACGTGCGAAGTTTGCTGATCGCTTGATTTATGAATGCTGCTTGGGCTGACGAGACGGTGAATGCGCCGCCAACGGTTTGGAAAACTGTGACACCGGTCAGCCATGGACTACAAATGCTCTGCCTTATCCAGACTCACAGTAAAGATTTGCGGTGACTGCTGGAAGATCTTCGGCATCAACGCTCGCTTGCGCAATGTTCAAACCGTTCTGGACCGAGAATGCAATCGCAGATCCCACAACAATTTGGTAGCCGATATACTTGGCGGGCGACGTGTCGATTTCCAAAGTATAAAGGAGTCCGCAGCCAATGGTACCAATCAGTGCACCAGCAAACATAGCCGGAGTTGGTAGTCCTGTCTTGGAGACGAAAATGCCGCCCAAGACGCAAAAGACGGCCACGGAGATGACGATTGGCAGATTATCGACTCCGGACTGAATGGCAGATGCACCCCTCACGGATTGAAAGTAAATGGGGAGATAGTACAAGATGAGAATCAAATCGCCCAGGAAGAAGAATTGGTAGGGACATATGCTCCACAATGCTCGCTTTTTGAAGAGGCGAGGAACCATCATGGCATACTCGTCGAGCCATATGGACCATGCGACCAAGGCGAAAACGAGAACGACAAATCCGCAGAGAAGTCCGATGACCTGACTGCTGTTCCAGGAGTAAGTGGTACCGGCGTACTGAAGACCGAGAATGAAGCAAATGATCGCTGCCATTGTGAGGCAAATCCCAACAGGGTCCAGATGAAGCAGCTTATGTCGCAGAGCAATTGGAGCTGGTCGGGCTGCTGCAGGGAGATAGAAGAAAATGATGACAACGAGAGCTGCGACTCCTCCGATCGGAAGATTGAGATAAAAGCACCATCGCCAGGTGACGCGATCCGTGAAAGCACCGCCAATGATGGGACCGAGAACAGAAGCCAAACCGTACGTCAAACCGATGAATCCCATCATGATCGGGCGAGTCTTGGGCGGAGTACTGAAAGCGACGATACTGGTGCCTCCAACCGAGATCCCAGCTGCTCCGACACCTGCGATCGCCCGGCCCACGATGAGCGTCACTGAGTTAGGAGCGACGGCACAGATGAGACTCCCAATCTCAAAGATGATCAAGGAGAGCACAAATGTCCACTTGATGTCGAAATATTTGAACGCCTTGCCCCATGAAGCCTCGAGACCACCAAAGGTCATGAAGTAGGCTGCACTGTACCATGATACGTCACTCAAGCCGCCGAATTCTGTCGTGATCTTGGGAATGGCTGTGCCCACAATGGTCTACGCCGGAACATCAGTCTTTGATCATTGGGATATGGCACGAGGCCACGATGTAAGATTGCCGTCATATGAGCTGCTGACCTGATCTAGAGAAATCAAGAACACTCCCATGATGGATGCTCCGGCGAGGAGAACCAATCGCAAACCGGTCGGATATGACACCTTGACCTCATTATCGACTGAATGCTCTCGATTCGTCGAACGCAGGCTCTCGCCATCGTTCTTGTCGGCTTTCTCGAAGACTTCAGTCATTGTGGTGAAGTGATGAGAGTGTTGTGTGTCAATTGATTGCTCTCGACGATGTTTTCTTTTCGAATCGATAGCGGATTCGAAAAGATGGATTCGACTAAGACACGTGAAGATGAATCGCATGCATGGCCAAAAAGGTGCCGTAGGGTTAAAGACTCACACCACCGCTACTACTCGCTGAGGGCACAGCACGCAGATGCTCGACTCCCTGAGCGACCTGATTACCAATCCGGTTACTAAAATTGTGATTTTCGGGGATATGATCTACATGAGTTGTTGCCACGGAAATTGGGGTCAAGGGTCCCTCTAATGGACGGAGGTTTCGTCGGACATATCTCAAAGAGCGTGAGAATTCCTGTGATTGGACTTTTTGCCAAGGATCGGCGTTTTACATTTTGTTCCACTCCGAAACACGTCAGCCATCTTCCGAGAGATATGTGCTCTATTGCTCACGGTTTATTTGACCATCGATAGGGAACAGTATCTTAGCAAGTCTGCACTACTAATCTTACTTCCTGAGGCAGTAATTCAAGATCATTATCACATTTTGAGCTTTGCTCTCCGTGATGTTCACGCTGCTGAGAAAACAACGAGATTTTCGTCAGAACTAGCTTTGCAAACTGGCCAGTGTTTTGTTCGACGTTATACGTAATTATAGAAGAGAGCTGTAGATTCCGATCGATACTGATGATATTAATTGTGCACTTCTGCGAATACGCAGTGCCAGCGAATCCCTGTTCCGAACTCCAGGCTCCAGAATCGAACTTTTCCCAAAATATAGATATTTAAATGACAATTCCCAGCCTGGCTCGCAACTGCTCGAGTCGCTGCTTCAGTTCGACTCTTAGCTTACATACATCCGTCTGCAAGCTTTCAGTAACGTATGAAGACAGCCCATTTAGCACAAGCATATCGAGCCCTTGATCCTCTCGTTGAATGAAATATGAACACATCTGAACGAGGGAAACCAGCTGAAGATGCATCTGTCCCTCACAATCTATAGGCTGTGAAACTTTGTCAGATAGCTGATCGGAGCGGGTGCTATTGTTATCTTCGCGCTCGCAGAGTGCGTCGGCGCCGCGTTGGAGTGCGATGAGAATCACGATATGCATGTTGAGGAGTAGGGTCAAGCAGACGACGACGAGTTGATGGATGACGCCGTAGGATCGACTGCTGCTATCCCCCGAGGAAGGACCAAGGCTTTCGATGGACGAGTTTGCGTTGGAGAAAGCTGGCTGAGTATAACAACTCGAGATGGAGTTCTGCCGCCCAGAGCTAGAGGCGGTACTCTGCGCCGATGACGTCTTGGGTGTCATTATATCTTCACGTAACTGATGTAAAATCTTCATCGCCTGGTTGGATGCGGAAAAGATATGCGGGAGTAAGTCTGAGGGACTGCTGGGGCCGGAATTGGCCTGCGTTAAGAGTGCCGGATCCAGATCCACGGATCCCTGGGTCAGCCACGCGTTGACGGAGGTGAAGACGGCTCGAATGGCGGTCCTAGCTTGCTCGGCGGAGCAATCGACGCCAGAACTCGGAGAGACTTCAGTGACTTCGGAGAGAAAGCCTCGTGAGGAGCCGAGAAGCTGGGAGAGCTGGGTGCTAAGACGGGATAAGTCTAGGACGTTGAGCCTGAAGGAGCTTTGATCTGCGGTGAAGCTCATATTGCCTTGGCTGCAGTTTCTGCGTTTCCTGGAGTGCTTGTCGGTGGGATGCTCGTTTTCGTCAGCTTCGTCAGCTTCTTCAGCTTCGGAGAAGATCTCATCCCTGCTGAAATTGCTGGAAGCATTGTCATCACTTTCCTCGGCAGGTGGTCTCTCGGCAATCTCAGAAATTGGATGGGGGGGTTGAAAAGTCGGAGCCTCCAAGAGAGGGTCGATGTTCGATGTCAAGGCTGGATCAGGCGTGAGTCCAATCATTCGTTCTCCAATTCCGGGGGCATCCTGCCAGATCTGCATACAAGCATCCGTATATTTATGCATGGGAATCGACAATGACATGCAGTTATTTTGCAGCCCCCAGTCGAGATTGGGGTCCCCGAAAGATTGATTGTGCTGAGGTTGTACCATAGGCATGACCAAAGATTCGGGAGATATGTGAACCGGATTCAGTTCACTCAGGGCCGGATACGTCGGCAGCGAAGAACTCGTCGACTCCGGGACTTGGCGTCTCGCAGCCTGTTGATTTTCGTTGAGACGATAGACGGATGGCCGACCCTTGGGCAAACTTGTACTGTATAGACACTCGACCCCTTTGCGATGGCATCGTTCGCATGCATCCAAGGTCTTGCTGCTAGCGCGTCGGCAACGGAGTTTCTGTCTATGGCAACGGTCGCACGACTGCCGCGTAGGTGGATGGGCTGAATGTGCCATTGAGTCAAAGGCAGCTGCCGAGTCCATCGAGACTCAAGAAGGTGGTCTTTGAGGGCAAAATGAAGGTGCGAGCGGACAAGATCGAGACCTTACGCAAATCCGTCCTACTTCCATTTACCTATACATCTTTTCGAAGCTTACAGATGAACTAGCTTTGAGGGGAATTTCATCAGCTCTTCCTATCAGCTCTTCCTATTAGCTCTTCCTATTAGCTCTTCCTATAGAGGACCCAGTGAGGAAGCAATATTGGGCTTACTGCTTGATCCTTCAAAAGCGTCATTCCTGGCCTATGGAATCTCGCGCTGTGTCCTTGGATCCCCGACTACCTGGTCCGTGCGTCAAAAGATCAGCAGCAAATAGCGACCTCGCGTAGATGTGCAGGAGCGAGGGAGGTAATACCGCAGCCAACAAGCCCTTTCCTGTAAGGTTGGCGATGGCTCGAGCTGACAACTATGTTACAAATAGTCCTAGCGTGTTGCGGCAGTCGGACTGTCCATGTTATCAACCTTGCAGATGATCTCCACTGGGCCGATGAAGGAGTCCAGTGACGACGGGGCTCCAGTACCTCCCCATTGCACTTCCAGTACTCTGACGACGTGGCTTATTAGCGGCAGGAATTGGAGTTCCGTGACAGTCTTCAACTGATACTCGACGACTGCGGACTTGACTCCGAACATGAGTTTCTTGATCGTATTCTTTCTTGTTATCTAGCTACTACTTAAGCGGCGGTGAGAGACGGCGCTAGCAATTGTCGTTGATTTAGTGAGCTGGACAAGTGGTATCTCCATACCAAGTTAGGTCGGTTCGTGAGTGGAGTATAGGGACGTGCGTAAGGCGGAAAACACGCGTGGAGGTTAGTTGGCTGGTTGGTGGATCTGCAGCTCCCGTTATGTCAGAACTCTACAACAATCCCCTAAATCGGGCCGAGGGTCGCTCGGTCGTCATACTGTCCATAAATCGCGAACGGGAAGCTTGTTTCACTGACTACTGACTACCACTTTGGTCCTGTCCGTATTACTTAGACACCCCATTTCAGGAAGAACTCACCTAATGTCGGGCACAAATACACTTGAACACAACACAACACAACTACATCATCTCTTCCCCACGTTTGGTAGTTAGTGTCCTGTCCCGACAGGAACGTGGCTTCGAGTTATTCAAATGCTTATAAGAAATAATAAGTACGACCATCGAGCACGTCAAACGCTTATTAGGGATAGTAAGTACGCCCATCGAGTGCTTCAAGTACTTGTTAGGTATAGTAGGTACGACCATTAGTTATTGAAGAAGACTGCGACGTAATTTCAGTGTCCAGTAGACAATGGAAGTGGAATGACTGTCCAGCGCGGCGGTGAGATTGGGGGTGAGATCGGGGGTGTTGTTCTGAGTTAGGTTAGGGTGCTTCCCATGCAGAACGACAAACGTGCATTGCGAGAAAGGCTGCGGAAACAATGGCCATCAGTGGAAAGAGAACTGCAATGAGAAAATGCCATGGAGCAAGTAGCGAGATTGTAAGATGATCCATTCAGAACCAGATTCCGAAAAGCCCTGTGGCCAAGTCATCATCAACACCCCAACTTTTACGAGAAGACCAGCTATATGCACGAGAATCCGGGGTGACTCTTATCGCTTGCACGCTACACTATGAATGCTACCATTTCGTTCATGCAAAGCATCATAGGACATTTTGCTCGAATCACGAGGAGGTCTTTAGCAAGAGGCGTCAAGCCCCGCCGTCAAGCTCCGCCGCCGGAGTCTTGGCGCCCAAGAGATCGACAGAAAACAAGATCAGCAAACTACACTCGACAGAGTCTCCCTTCACCATCTATGGTGGATTCGTCCGAACCCACGGCGAATTTTCCATATAGGAATTTGCCAGGGTCATACTTGTGCTTGATTGCCAATAGCCTGTCGTAATTGGCGCCATAGAAGGAATCCTTCCAGTCTCCCTTGTACGTCGGGTCGATCTCGTTTAATACTGCACCGCCAGGGGTCGCCGCCTCCAAGCGGGGAAAGATGTCATCGACAAGGGTTTGTCGAAGTTTTGCGACCGCTGTAGGATCCTCCCAGTCATACGGCTGGTGCGTCTGAGGATTGCAGTAGGCGATGGCTTCACGCCATGCAGGATGCACCGAATTATGCGGATGTGGCGGCCGTACGGACGCAGCCGAATCGTCGACATTGAGGATTGAACAACCGATCCACCACTCGCCACTTTCGGTGATGTTTTGATAGAGATCGATGAGATGTTGATTAGACTGTGGATTGAGCACAATTTCCCGCGGGATAAGGCGACTGCCGATGATGGGAAAACTCGGGCATAGGTTTCCATACGGCAAAGGACCGTACGAGCCGATGAAGCTGTCCAGATAAGTCGGATAATCCTGGGTGGTAAGATTGTAGCCTAACCCGAGCCGTTTCAACTCGGGCAAGAATGGTTGAAGAAGTTTGTCGATGGAGGACGCGGTCTGATTCGGCATGACAAAATTCAGGATGGTCAACGTGTCATTCGTGACGAATAGTTGTATGTTGTCGAGCGACTGGTTCACATAAGAAGGTGCTTGACTGAAGAAGATTGCGACGGCCTCGAATAACGCCCTTGAGTTTGCGCTCTGTACCAATAAAGAGCCGCCAGCGACGGGACCTTCAGGAAAGATTCGAAATGTCGCACTAAGCACGATTCCGTAAGTGCCGCCACCACCTCCAGCTAAAGCCCAGTAGAGATCAGAATTTTGATGAGGAGTTGCAATCAGATACTCGCCGCGAGGGGTGACGACTTCCCACTCCAAGACTTGATCGGCCGCAAGCCCATATGCAGTGACTAACTGCGACTGGCCGCCACCTTGGACGTAACCACCCACCATGCCTGTGAGTCCACATTCTGCACTGACGGCACGGAATCCTGTGTCCTGTAGGGCTGTGTAAGCCTCTCCTGCAGTGACACCTGCGCCAAGTCGAATGGCCGGACCCTCGTAGAATGGGCTGCAGTAGCTGTTGATGAGCTGGGTTGACTTCAAGCCGTACATGTAAAGGGATAGGGCACCACGACCTGTCGATTGGCCCAGATAGCTGGAACAAGATGTTAGTTTAAGATATCATGGACCAAGATCGACCATCAAGTGACTGGCCCGGAGACTTACTCGATGCCAGTGTTTCGAACAACTAAGCGAACGTTGTGTCTAGCGGCGAAGGCGATACCAGCCTGCACGTCGCTGACCCCAGTCACATTGATGGAGTACACGGCGCGATTGCCAAGAGTACATTGGATCTGGGGGCCAGTGAACGGCGAGCACGTTTCATTTTGCCAGTAAGGATTCAGAATTTCGCCGGGAGTAGGATTCCTAGATGCAGCATCAGACACTGGTCCCCACTTTAGTCTTGATAAGCACCCATCAGAGCTTGGCGAGAGGATTGGGTGGAGGGTGAGAACGCACAACATTGCAGGACCCGCCGTCAAGAAGGCCGTCTTCACATCATTGCAGGCTGTCGAATTGTAAGCAGAGAACGGCCCGGACCCGGTGTCCCCGGATTGGTGGCAGACACGTGCCAGCGGGAGAGTCGCCAGAAGGCGTCCGTCGATGGTGTCATTCAGCCGCGCCCAAGCTTGCGGAGAGGGCCACCCGGCGTCGCCCGGGATATATTTGCAGATCGGGACGTCGGGATACCGGTCGATTTTGTTGTTGTCGTCAGCAGCAGGCCTCTTTGGATGTGTCCATGGTGGCCATTTGCCTAGCGCTGGGATGTTGGGTACGGCAAAAGCCGGAAGCGCCAGGAGGATCGGCAGCAGTAAATATCGCATTGACATTGCGTTGCTGAGGAAGTGGGGGTATACGCGTTGCGAAGAGCTGTCGTATGGGAATTTGAAAGACTTAGCATAGCAATAATGCTACGAGGCCGCGAAGTGCTCATTATGAGATTTGGGAAGCGAGGCGATGCAGGCCCGAAATGCCAGCAGACGTTCGGTCCATGCCCCATAGAAGATGGATGCAACCTATACTGAGATCTTCACCGGCCGGTACACTTGCGTGGTACTTTTCGGCCATTATCATTCAAGAATGACGAAGAGACCTGATGTCGCACGCGGCTTAGCTTGCTACACCTTCGAAGGGGATCCTTCGCACGAGCTAATTAGGTAGGAAAGAAATCGCCGAATGTTTGTGCGCCACGAAGACTAGTTCTTGGGCATCCGACGACGGATACGGTTGGGGCGGTTTGATTCTTTAGACGCGAGGGAGGGGGTTACAAATGCGCCGGACAACGGATTCGAGCCAGAACTCATGTATAATTTCGATGCTCTGTTATCCGTAGAGATCAACGAAGACACTTGCTATATCAGCAGCAGAGTGGAAGAAAGGCTGGCCTCGGGACTCGCGATATCCAGATTTGCATTCCAATATCACCATGACTCTCCACTCCCCCAACTCCGCAATTATTGCCGAGGCAGAACAGCTTGTTGCCGACCTGAAGGGCCATACTGGCTCCCCTGTCGACCAAATCAAGGCAGTCCGACAATTGGACAAACTTCGGTGTTTGGTTCACAATGGGTTTGATGCCTTACTTTTCCAGGCGCAGCCGGTACGTTATGACGCAAACAGCCCCAATACGGTGTTTCTTTTGGCGTAAAGCTGAACGAGAGTGTATCTAGTTTCAAATCCTTCCAGCCCTAAACTTGTTAATGGAACATGGCGTCTTTGATGCCGTACCGCTCTCGACAAGTATCTCGATTAGCGATCTCGCGACTGCAGTGAAACTCGATAGTGAAATATTGCGTACGAATCTTCGCCACTCGCAGAAGATAGGCAACCCTTCGCTGACGAAAGTTATTGTTACCTCTACTAGGACGATTCCTACGAATCGTACTCACGCAAGGAATCTTCACCGAGCATTCGGATGTTGTCGAACACACGGCTGCGTCGGCTATCTTCCGTACAGATCATGCTGCGAGCTTCTATCGCCTAGGGTAAGAATGCTCACTTATCGTTGTGCTGCTGTTTACCTGACCTGGAATTGTACGATAAGCACAGCACAGTTTTCACAATGGTGGAAAGTCTCTGATTATCTCAAGAGCCATTCCGCCAAAGATTCCCAAGACGCAACAAAAGTCCCTTATGTCTGGGCTTTGGGGAAGGAAGGTAAGACTTACTATGAAGCGTTGGAGGAGGATCCCACCGTTTCAGATGCATGGCATAAAGGTATGATCATGATCGAATCAACTCAGCCTGTGACGGGCATGTTTCCGTTCAAATCGATGCAGGCGGCTGTTGAGAGCGAACCACATCGGCCCTTCGTCGTTGATGTTGGCGGCGGTCGAGGCAATGCCCTCACATCCATCATGAAAGAGTGTGGAGGCAGCTTCGGAGCGAAGGTAATTCTACAAGATATGACAGAAGTATTAGAAGGCAAAGATCCAGTTCGGGTGAACGGAGTCGAGAATATGCCGCATAACTTCTACGAAAATCAGCCTGTGCGCAGTAAGTTGAAATTCGAGGCAAAAGGCCGGTGGAAGCCTATCAGATTCCGAGACCTCTGACACAAAACTACAACAGATGCTCATATCTATTACCTCCGAAATGTTCTACACAATCACTACGACGATCGGAGCCAGAAGATTTTGCGGAAAATCGTCGATGCCATGGGTGCAACTTCGAGGGTGCTCATATGCGAAATGATCCTCCCTCAGACCTCTCCTGCCGGTTCTGATCCATTTCCTTTTTTCATGGATCTCAATATGTTTATGGAAGGAGGTATTGAGAGGACTGAGGAACATTGGGATGAGCTACTGAGCTCTGTGGGATTGGAGATCAAAAACATTTGGAGACGAGAGGAGAATCCGGTTCAAGCTACCATTGAAGCTTGCTTAAGGGGTTGAATTTCGACCTAGATCTAAATCCTTACAAATGTTCCACGATCACTGCCAATTCACACTTTGATAACCTCCCGCAAAGTATCCCATGTCGGAATGATCAAGTATCATGGTGATCGAGTACCGAGTAAGACAGTTTCGGAGGCATTGCATGACGCAGGCCAGAGATTGGCGTACAGTAATTTTATCCGATGGGCCCTTGAAGAACCACGAAACCTTTACGTAAGCACATTGTACAAGACTCTTCCAAGTCCTCACATTCGACGATTGGCAACTACCAGACATCACAGGAATAGCGAGCTTGAAGAAATAGTTACGACGCATAACGCATCTAGTACTTATATGATATGTCATATACAACTCATGGCATCCCGCTGATATTTACATTCCTGATTTGAAAGGCCAGCCGTTCACAGTAATGTTCAACTCGTCTCCCGACTTCAGCTCTTCTGCACGAGCCTTGAGCTCATCAATATCCCAGTTGGCCCACAAAAACTTGCCGCTCAGGAAACGAGCTTCCGGGCTGGCAAGCCAAAGGCAAAAGCTTGCTGGCAAGGTCACTGTAATTCCAAGTCAGTTGAACCATTCCCAAGAAAATCAAAAAAAGTTGCCCCTCCACAAAACTCACCGTCGTCTGTCTTGATGTCTTTGAAGCTCGCGGCACCGCCAACAGAAAGATTCATTTCGGTGAGCACCACCCCAGGCTGAATGTGGAAGATGCTCAAATTGGGCGCAGCGAGGAGTACCGTGTCCCACAGACGGTAGACAGCCAGTTTGGCCACACAGTATGAGGCGAAAGCATCGTTCAGGCTGAGGTGGGCACCCCAAGAGTTGATGGCGACGACGTGCGCGTCCGGGGCAGCATGACGGACGAACGATCTGGCGACCCAGAAACCTCCTTCCAGATTGAGACGGATTCCATCAAAGTACTCTTTCGGATCGGCTTGGAGGACGTTCTCCTTTGGTCCGATTACGGCAGCGGCGTGAATCAAGGTGTCGATCTTACCCTGTCCAGCAAAGGCCGCAAAAGCGGACTCGACGGCCTTTTCGTCGGTGACATCGGTGCTTTGAATAAAGACCTCGACGTCGGGGTTGATCTTCTCGATCAATGCCTTGTTCTCGAGCAAGGGTCCTTCGCGACGTCCGAGGAGACCGATACGCGCAGCACCGGCTCGAGCGAACCAGCGAGCTGTTTCTCCTCCGATTCCAGTATTGCCGCCTCCGGTGACGAGGACGGATTTTCCCTTGGCAGACAGTGCAGGATTCGAGGGGTCAGCCGAGGGCTGAGCTTTGTTGTGCCATCCTTTGGTAGGCGACGGGTATCCGGGGTTCTCGGCCATTGTGAGTTGTATGCGAAGACCTGAAATGGTTTGTTTTGTTTATTTGACGTTGAAAGAAAATGATTTATCAAGTCTGAGAATTAGATGAAAAAGATAGCAATTGAATGATGCATCAACACACGACTTCCGTGTCCTCCGGAAGCGATAACTTGCTCATTCTCGCAGCACCTCGCAGCCTCACATTCGGACTCGCTTGAACATGCCGCCGGGTCGTGATCGACAGTTCGGACGGTCGACAATGGCATCATTTGCACCGGCGTGGCGAATAGACTTCTTCAGCTGATCAGCTATATACATAGTAGATTTCTAATCACCACGTCAAAATTGTCCGTGTTGGATTTCAAAGCACCGAAACTGTTTCGATTCCTCCAAGTTTTGTTCCACAGAGCAATCCGCCCTCCGCCCTCACGCCCTTGAATCCTTTAGCGTCCTCGGATCTTCTAGGGTTTGGACCGGAAGGCACCTGCAGGGTTCATCAGCACGCCGGGTTCATTGTACTGTACCTTGCGCTAGCGCCGGTTCAATTTGTCCCGGCCCGGAGGGATGAGGGACTAGTCACGTGCTTGCGTCGTCCCGCTAAGCATAACCCAACCGACGACCGTTGCAGCGTAGATCAACCGACAAAGCCCTCCCACCCCTCTTACTCCCTCCATGATGACATACCCGCACGGCTCGATTGAGCCCACCACCTCACACTCCATATGGGAGTTACTTCACCGGAGCAAGCCTCCTCGCTTCCATGTGGGCATTTGGCTGCATCTCACATCATTATCCTGTGCTTAGCTCTGTACCTCCTATGCACCTCCTATGGTTAGCTCTTGTGCTGATGTACGTGGCTGAGGAATCCGAAGGTTGACCTTGCTTTGGAAAAGGCAGATGTGCCGCTGACCCGTGTCGCTTGAACACGGGCCTGGTCAGCATATCGAATTGACCAACACGCAGATCTTTCCCTGGTTCCTCTCTTCTCCAAAATTTCCGGTGCCGGGTCTGATCTTCTGTCACCCCAGACTCTAGCGGGGCTTCACTCTTTTGGCAATTTCTCCAGCTCACAGGTTCGAGCACGATTTCCAAAAAAACCCCGACACCTGTCAACGCTCGGCAACGTCATTTTCCAAAGGTCCGAGGTGTTGTCTGATATCGCTCTTGGCCCAGAGTTAGCAAGTTCCGAGCCCGAGTACACTCTGCTGTCTGTACTGGAGGTTGTATTTGCCATCATGTCCGTCGATGCTCAACCAATCCACTGGTGCGAGCTTTGTAACAAGCCCTTTACCAAGCGTGCGTTATCCACTCAGCCTCATGCGAAGGAGCGGACATTCTTCGCCCCCCCCCCCTCTCACATCCCCTTCATTTCATTAGAGACCTCGCTAACGGACTCTTTGTGTATTGCCAGAATCTGCGCTGAAGAGACATCGATACTACTGTCGCTCACGCGCGGGCACCAGTTCCACTCGTCTTCGCTCGTGCATCTCATGTGCGCGTGGCAAAACAGGCTGTGACCAAAAGCAACCTCAATGTTCACGATGCGTTTCCAAAGGCATTGCCTGTCATTACCCTACTGTTCGGGCTATTGCAAAGCAGTCTTCCAAACCAACTCGTGATGGCCGCAATTTCGTGTCGATGCCGACACCCGAAGCTGAAACGCAGGCTCTCAGTGGGTGGAACCTGAACGGCGACCTAGACATGCTTCTTGATGATCCCTCATTTCTATTGGCTCCGCACGTATCCGATGTGGTGACCAATTACGCACCGTTGGAATTTTTCAACGTGCCTGATTATTTGGATCTTCAACCAGAAAATGTGTGTATGCCGCCCAATGTGCCTATCAATGTGGCCAGCTCTTTGTCATCGAGAGAGCACTCCCATCACGTTTGGAACTCATCGCGACTCAATCTTAAGGTCGATGGGGAACGACAGAGCCTTGATCCATTCGCTCATGGGATGCCGAGAGCACCTCCGACTACTGTCAGAGTTCTAGTCGGACGTCCCAAGCTATCGCCTGCTTCACAGCGAGTCGGAGAACTGATTCTCCACACGCTGAAGTCGTATCCGCGCATGTTGCGAAGTGACGATATCCCACCTTTCATTCATTCCAGCTTTGTGTCGCTCAATGATCAGAATTCCGACTTTGAACCTCTGACAAACTGCATTGGATTGATACACATGATTAGCGCGAAAAGCACTCGGAAATTACTATGGCAAAATGTTCGAAACGAATGTGAACGATTTCAAGCAAACGTAAGTGAGACAGATTCTCCGCCCGCGACCTATGACGAACGCTGAACAACTCCTTCCAAGTATCGGAATGTAAGCAAGTGGAAAACGCTTGCCGCCATGCAAGCATTGTTCCTCTACACCCTCATACGACTCGATGAGGGTGAAACCGAGTACAATAACCTCGATAATTTACTGGTGCAGACCATAATAGTGCGTTGCTGCCCGTCGTATACCCGAACATTTTGGTCCTAACAACAAGACATGGCTACAGATCCTCTCCCAGCGGATCTCAAACAATAATACACCTTGCCCTGCAGATTGCATAGCTTGCCAAAAAGGTTCCGAGATCACTTGGGAAGATTGGATATTTCGGGAGTCGAGGCGAAGGTACGTTGTAAAAGAAACTCTTTCTCCATCAGGTGGATCAGCACACCATATCATAAACTAATCCCCAGAGAGATAGATTAGCGATAGTATACCGTGTGGTAAACAAGCTCATCTACTTCGACCCGGTGTCAAAGTGCGACCTGCCCGCGGAGTTCATACTTGCACCACTGCCAGCAAAGCGACAACTTTGGGAAGCAGGTAACGAGCACTCGTGGAAGGCAGAGATCAGCAAAGAACCCAGAGCCCTTGTCTCTTTCGGCTTGGCCTCGAGTGGCGAGATTGTTCAGTTGAACGACGGCCGACTATCGTGCCATGATAATTGGCTTCCCAATTCATATCTCTCACCAAGTAGTCAGGGGTCAACGACACCATCGGCTAGTAACGAGAGCCCGACGGAACTTTGGGAGGAATGGTGCACAGGGATCGATGGCTTTGGTGGTTTAGTAATGCTCGCAGCGTCATTAATTCTGTGAAGTGGAACCACGTCGATAGTAATCACTCTGAATTCCGTATCTATTCGAAGTCAGGATGGAATGAATGATAGCGTGTAAGCTACAAGACTTGAAAATACGATTTTACTCGCATGACCAGAATCGCGCAGTCCGGAGTATGCGCTCTTTTCGTGGCTTAGCCAATCGATCTCGAGCTACATTGCGCTGATCGATTCTTACATGGGAAGGCGACCAGTAAGGTCCGACGGTCCCACAGGCCACGTGTTGGTCAGATCTGATTCTTCAGCCGTAATCTAATGCCACGCGTCTCCTGTCACGAGGCTGTATGTCAGCCTTACGCGGAACAGATCACTCCGATGCAGACACCGCCATCTTGGTCGAGTCGGTCTCTCGATTCTACGTGGGGCTCAGAAAAGTTATTTACTGGCATGGATAGCGTTCGCCATTCGCGAAATGGCGGAGCTGAAGTCACGCTCAAGACGAGCTTTTACGCCACCGAATGGATTTCGGGATCCAACTTATTGCGACCACCTGACTTGAAGGATTCTGCTGACTCTGGCAAGATTCTTTCCGGCTCTCGGCTCACGATTGGCGTGTCTAAGCCCGAAGATCCTGCGCGCTGCGCCTTTTTGGGGGGGCATAGGTTGGTTAGAATCCTACGCGGGTGGCCCTCAGGATGCCTCGCCCCAACAACATCAAATGGCATGGAACCATAGGTAGCCTTTTGGTCAAGGCATCCAAGCTATTTTTATTCATCTGGAATATGACTCCAGCGGACTTAATATGCGTCACTCTTCGCCGATGCCGAGCGATGTTCAGAATACTATATAATAATTGGAGTCTCTGGTTTCTCGGGTGCTTCGGAGTCTTGACAGACCATTCGATCACTTCGATCACTTTTTATCACTGCTTCTCGGACTCTAGCACGCTACCCTTTGACAAACAACTCCATCATGAAATTCGTGTCCCTCGCTTGCTTTTCGCTACTCGCCTCCGGCGTTTTAGGTTCGAGGAATGACAAAGCTTCAACTCCTCAATGCAAGACTGTGTGTCGTCTCTTTACACGTCTCATCAGAGCCAACAATTGATTTTGTTTACTTTAGGTTCCGGGGGACGCCAAATGGCCATCAGAATCGACCTGGGAATCTCTGAATGACCAAGTCGGAGGACGATTGATCAAGACCTCGCCGATCGCCGAAACATGTTACCCGGGATCTGGACAAGATCTTGCAGACTGCGACTACATCTCGAGAGAATGGCCGGTTGAAGACTTTCAAACATCACAAGCGATCGGTAGAGTGTTACCATACAACGTGACCTGCCCACCTGTCGACTACAATGCGGGAGAGAGACCTACGGCGTCATGCATTCTGGGTATCAATCCAGTCTATGCGGTGAACGCGACTTGTCAAGCCGATATCAAAGCCACCCTGGAATTTGCTCAGAAACATAACGTTCGCCTCGTCACAACCGGCACTGGGCATGATCTTCTGGGACGATCGGACGGATATGGCTCTCTTCAAGTCTGGCTTCGAGTACGTTCCAGGCCTGTACCCGTCTCATCTCTTTTCTCGCTAACATCCAACACAGTATTATCGCAACAAGATCACCTACCAGGAGAAATACGCTGCATCAAATGGATGCAACTCATCCACATGGGAAGGTGGTGCCATGCACGTTGACGGCGTCTATCAATGGCGAGACGTAGCCAAGGTCGCCCGCAAGAACAACGTCTGGGTCGCCACCGGCGGAACGCCGTCGGTTGGAGCCATCGGCGGATGGTCGCAAGGCGGAGGACACGGTCCAGCGACTAACGCCGTCGGATGGGGAGTGGACCAAATTCTCGAGGCCGAAGTCCTTCTCGCGGACGGACGGATCGTCACCGCGAACGCGTGTGAGAACTCGGATCTGTATCGATCTCTCCGAGGCGGTGGTCCCGGCTACGGCATTGTTCTTTCCATGTTCGTCAAGGCACATGCGAACGTCAATAACATCACTGCTCACCGTTTGACCATTGTCCCTGGAGCTCTTGACACCAACAAGTCGGAAACGATCGACGCCATTACAGATTTGGTGCAACAAGTGCCGGGCCTTGTGGATGGTGGTCTCGGCGGGTATGCCTCGTGGTGGAAAGATTTCCCTACGGCTGTTATAGGCAACTCGACTTCAGGATATTCACACGGTATCTATGCCATCGGCCAGAACGAGACAGCCACTCGTGCCACCATCGAATCTGTGGTCGAATCACTCCGTCAAAAGCATAACTCGTCGCTCCAGATTAATTCGACTTACGTAACCTATTCCGACTATTGGACTTTTTACTACGGCGAGATGGGTCTAGATGCTCCCGAGAGCAACACCACTATTATGACTTCACGGGCTATCAACAGAGACCACGTCTCCAACACCACAGCAGTACGAGACTTGGTCGACACCCTGACCGACGCCCCAGGCCAGTACAACAGCCAAGTCCTCATTTTCGTCGGCGGACGCCAAGTGGCTCAACAAGGAACCGATCCTTTCGCCGGCTACCATCCAGCCTGGCGAAAAGCTTCCTTTGGTTGGGTCAATGTCCGCGTCGTTCCGCTCAGCGCTACCCAGGCCGAAAGACACGCCACCGATGAGGACATGCTCTCAAGAACGGCTCTCATGGAGAGATTTGCGCCCGGGACAGGAGCGTACATGAACGAGGCTGATCGTCAAGACCCGAATTACATCCAGAACTTCTATGGCGACAATTACGTAAGCCACCTGGCGACCAAGAATAAGTACGATCCGAACAACGTGTTTTACTGTGCCACTTGTGTCGGCAGTGAGAATTTCATTGAGAAACCGGACGGACCGCTGTGCATGATATGAGAGGATTTATCTTGATGTTGATCTGGCCGACGGGGCGTTTTGGGTTTCTTACGCTTTTGCCCCCTGACTCATAAACGGGAGTTTTAGCAACTTGGGTTTATCAGTCTTTCCAATTAGATTTTTAAGTACTTGCAATTTTTGAAGCACATAAATGTTCATTTCATAGGTTCCGTGTGAAGCCAGAGTGAGCAATCAGCAATCAGCAATGAGCGCCTATTAGTTGCCATTTCACGCTCAGACGAATAAACGATTTTAAATGACATGGTTATCGTTCGGCGATGTACGTGTTTGGGACGGTATTAGGGTTACTGGCCGCACAACCCTAGCCCCAGGATGTTGCAATTCTAGGCTCCAAGCAGAACCAGCGCAGCCCACACACAACACGCCTTTCAAGCTTCGGACGAGCGAATACTAATTATTGAAAAGACGTATAGGCGAACGATTGCCTTGATTGTCGTTTGTTTACCCCAAGTGGAATTTTCGTAAAAAATTTATGATCTGCGTGAGTACTGCGCAGGGAAGTAGCCGTTGACACAGCGAAATTTCCATACAAAGTCGACGTCTATTTCCCTCCAACATGATCTACAGGGAACGTGTCGCAAGTTTGCGAATACATTTGAATTTGCCATATGGGTATTCTGGAGCATCACGTGAACAAACCGATGGAATGTCCGAACAGTGTCAAGAGTCAAGGAGCGTTTTTCCTTGCCGTCAACCGCAACATAGCCTCGGACTTGGGCGTCCAGCTGTTCTTATCAGTATCCGGATTACCCTTCGACTCATTCTCTTCCAGCAGATGAACCTCATACTGCTTGAATAAATGTACGACAAGCGACTTAACGATGTGCCCGGCGACGTATTGGCCCATACATTTGCGACTACCAATCCCGAACGAGTGCAGGTTGTATCGGAGCTTTTCGACGAATTAGTAAGTTACAGATGAGCAAAGTGCAGGGCTGGTAAAAAGACGAGACGGGGTTGCAGACTTACATCCGATTGCTTGATATTCTTGAGCCTGTTCGGGTCAAAGACCTCACTATGACTACCCCAGAAAGGGTTGCGAACGTTGATTGCGAGGACGTCGACGAGAATTTGAGTCTAATAGGAACTTCAGCATAAGAGAGTAAGTCGAATAGCTTGCCCACTTACATTTGGTTTCACGAGGACGCCATGGAAGTTTTTGACAGCAGAAGAAGCTTCGCCGATTGTGAAAACTTGGAGGTAATTAGGGAAGTGTTCAATACAGTGATGTCGAGATAAGACGACTTACTACCAAACGGCCGCAAACGCATTGACTCGACGAAACAGCGGTGTAAATGAGAATCGGTTTTGGCGATGTACTCTTGAAGACTGCTCTCGCTTGCAGCAATTTCTTCGAGTAAAGTGTCCTTCGCAACTTCGTGTGCGGCAACGAGGGTGATAAACCAGGTGATAACATGTGTGATGACGTCCAAGTTGAGCATAAGGAGCTCATCGAGAGTTTGAAGCAGCTGAGAGAATGAGCAAATCAGTCTCGGTCCGTGCCAGGTCTATCGTGCATGAAATCCCACCTCGACCATGGTCATATTTCCTGACTCGTATTCTTCCCAATAAGTAACGATTGGAGTCCGTTCACCTCGTTCCCGCCGCACTTCCATCATGCGAGCATTGTACTCACGCCATTCCTTGTTGAAGTTCTCGAGATGCTGAACGGCGTGAGGATCATACAGCCTCGCGGTAGTCTTGAATCGATAAACACCTCCGCCGATCCAGTATTGGTTCAATGCAATTCGCTTTTCGGTGACAGCCCACAGCGTGCGCTCTTCTTCGTCGGTCATGGGCCCGTAGATAGCGCTGGCGGTGAGAAAGTAAGGAAATTTGGTGAATGTTTTCAGCACGGGAAGATCGAATGACGGGGTTTTGAGAGTTCCCTCCACGCTCTGCTGTACAATACTGGAAGCGATGCTGGGTAGATTCTCCACGTATTTGCAGGCGGTCTTCTCCACAATACCGATTCTCGTCATGGCGGATGCATGTGTGAAAGGAGGATCAAATATCTTACGGAGACGCTTCCAATCGGATCCATATAAAAGTCCCAGAGCCTGGCCAAGGAGCTCTCCGACAAACCAACCAAGATTCACATTTGGAGTTTTCGGATGATCGTTGGCGTCGGAGCTGAAGTGTCTCAAGTCTTCCGGTGTTGTAATCACACTGTTGGACAACAGTTATTTCACCTATCGATCAACAATACTGCCACGAGCAACGACAAGAACTTACATCTCGGGATGTGGGCCAGACCAAACTCGGTATACCGGTCCATATTTTTGCCATTTCTCCGAGTTTTCTCGTCCATTGAGAAACCGTTCAATGACCGTCCCATTTGGATACTGCCATTTGGGACCAGAGATCTGCTCTCCCGTCGATAGAACGCCCGGACGGAAGAGCTCTAGTGCTTTTGATGTTATTGTCTGGGAAATGTCAGCTCTTGATATCCCCTTCCCATAAGCTGTCAACTAAATCGAATTATCGATACCTCGATGAGCCAAACTCCGAAATTACGGGCAATGAAATAGGAACAGACTGCTATCAGGGCAAGTGGTGCCAAGAACGAAATCGTCAACATTTTGGCTTGTCGTTGGCCTTGAATGAGAGAACGGTTCGAGCACGCGCATTTCTTTTCTGTATTCTTCTTTCCGCCTACCTATCTGGTTGGATATTAGATAATCAACAATTTTAGTGATCGGCAATGCAGCAAAATTCAACGACCCTGCGGTCTGTCGGCGGTTTTTCGTGGCCCAAATTCGCGGTTTCGGCGATTTACGTCGTAACAGTGTACGACAAATTTACCATCCCACCGATCCCTTAGCTACGCCATCGTTGCCTTTGAGGCTCCGGAAAAGACGGCTCTTACTCCTGTTGGAAGGAGGAGAGTCGAGTGGCGAGTAGAGCGGCCGCCAAGCATAACGATAAATTGTCCATAGACTCGGTCCGGATTTTCCAGAAGTTCGGCCGCTCGGAAATACTCACGTCGTAACTCACATCAAACCAACGCAATGATGCATCTCATAGCATTTGTAAGCTTTTCGCTCCTCCAACTTGTAGCAGCAATCCCCCATCAAAGGACATGCAAATGCTTCCCAACTGATGCGTGCTGGCCGACGGAGCAAGAATGGAACTTATTCAACAACACTGTGAACGGCAATCTGATCAAAAACATCCCTCTTGGCTCACCATGTCACGCTCCCAACTATGTCAAGGAAGTCTGTGATGGGCTCGCATCATCATGGATGACTCCAGGGACACAGTTAGTTTCTATGGCGTGCATATGGGACGGACGATGCTAATCGCCGGGTAGTATCAACTCCTCATCATCGATACAGGCTCCGATCTTTACGAATGCCAGCTGTGATCCTTTCACGCCTGAATCTACATCCTGTCTCGATGGCAACTACGTCCGCTATACAGTCAAAGTCGCGAATCCTTCGGAAATAGCCGCCACAATCAAGTTCGCTGATCGCCATAACATTCGACTCGTGATCCGGAATACTGCGCACGATTATATGGGACGGTCGACGGGTGCGGGTGGTCTTGCCATTTGGACGCACTTCCTCAAAGATGTAGAGATCAAGAACTGGTCGGATGTTGAGTACACAGGCAGAGCCGCCACGATCGGTGCTGGTGTGCAAGGCCATGAAATTTTGCAGGCGGTCTCGGCTGCTGGTTTCGTAGCGGTGACGGGAGAGTGTCCGACGGTAGGAATTGCTGGTGGTTATACTCTAAGCGGCGGACACTCACCTCTCTCCACGGCCTTTGGTCTTGGTGCGGATCAGACTCTTGAGTTCACAGTCGTGACGGCCGATGGTCGACTGCTTACTGCAAGTCCGTCTAACAATGCTGATTTGTTTTGGGCTTTGAGCGGTTCTGGGGCTGGAAACTATGGCGTTGTGGTCTCGATGACTATCAAGATTTATCCGGACGCGAGAACAAGTGGGGCCAGCATCACAATTCAGCAGCCCGGACTGGACTACTCGGCGATCCTGAATCTCTGGCACGCTGCTTTGCCTGAGATTATCGACGGTGGTAACATGGCAACATATTACGCTACAAATACCGCTTTTGTCCTGCATTCGTTGACAGGTTTCAATCTCACTGCAGACGATATGTCGTCCGCACTTGCGCCTTTCATCAAGTCCTTGACCACACAAAATCTAACCTTGCAGCCCAACTTCACGTCGTACGATTCCTATCACAAACACTACGAACATTACTATGGTCCCTTGCCTGAAGGCGTTTTTGGCGTGGCAGGCGGAGACTTGATCGGTGGCCGTTTCCTTCACCGAGATGTCCTCCCAAATATGGGCTCTGCGATCAAAACCTCGGTTCTTTCCATTGGCGGAACCTTCATCGGACAGTCAACCAATGTATCGCGCTTCAAAAGTTCGAGTCGAGCGGTCATTCCGCAATGGCGTCAGGCCGTGGTCATGTCTTCGTATTCACTTCCATACAGCTTTCACGTGCCGTTTGCGGACATGCAGGCTCAACAGAACCGGATCACCCGGGACATAATGCCTCAAATTGAAGCCACTACCCCCAACGCCGGCGCTTATATCAATGAGGCAGATTATCAGCAGAAGGACTGGCAGGATGTCTTCTACGGAAGCAACTATGGTGGACTGTTGAATGTAAAACGGAAATACGATCCGAAGACCTTGTTTTGGAACGCGATTGCGGTGGGTAGCGAAGGATGGCAAATCTTCGAAGGGGGCAGGATGTGCAGGGTGGACCGTTATTTTTGAACACTTGGTATTATTGATTCATCTAACAGCTGGTACTAACCAGCGCAGAAGTTTCAATGTATAGATGACTAGGCTCGAACATCTGTCTCCATTCGAATCACGCTGCAGCTCAAATGAAGTGTCAAGTGGAAAAAGCGGACCCCTGTCTCCTATGAGGACGGCCGACAACTCCGATAATGCGAGTGATCAGCCAATGACCAATTTTGCGTCATTTCAATCGGTGTCCTTCCATGAATTGTGCCACATAGTGATGTCTTCATCCTTTTCCTCGTCAGCTCAATCTAGCATGATCCGGTAAGCTGAGAACATTCAGATTCGGCGGCAAGGGCGCCAGCGTCTGTGCTTCGGACCGAAAATTTGAACCGAAAATCTCCTGCTCATTGAGACCAATGAGTCCTTACAGAGTCTGCGGGTATCCCAAGCTAATGAGTGGTGGTGCTTCGGTGATAAGCCGTTATCAACTTTAAGTCATATCATCAACTCGGGGTGGCGGCGCACCGGGCATTAATCGGCGGGTACTAATTATCGGGCATTTAACGTAAGCGGTAATTATGTCAGAAAGCTGTCAAGATGTCGATCACATTGTTGATCCGGCTGGTGGTCGCCTTATTTGTCGGCGTTGTGCATGTACGGCATCTCATCCGACATCAGGTCGAGTTCGGCGTAGTCGGGTCTGAAGCATCGTTGTGCGTGGCAATTCCTTTCGAGATGGATTCGCGATGTGGCAGGAGGATTCCGGTGAGGATGGCCAATCCTTCTCTCTGCAGATCAGCTCCGAATGTTGTAAGACGTAATTGTCAAGAAGAGGAACTAGGGTAAGCGACCTGGAGCTGAACATATTGATGGATCTGCCGAGGACGGTAAATATTTGTATTGTTTCATCTCACAGTGGACTATACCAAACATTCGTCGGGAATCTCGAATCGACTTGTTTCACATAATCATATTGTTTTTCAGGTTCAACACATAGGCGTTCCTCAACGGACGATCTTTCCAATCCAAAGAGTCATGATGGCCGTTCCTCAGCCCAGAACGGATCTCCCAGAGCCGATTGCGATCGTGGGTACCGGGCTGCGGTTTCCAGGACAGGCGAATTCCCGATCGGCTTTGTGGAAATTACTCGAGAGCCCTCCAGATCTGTGTCGTGAGATTCCGACGGATCGTTTTAGCTCCAAGGGGTTCTACCATCATGATGGTGCCAGGCACGGATCGACCAATGTTCGACACTCGTACTTGTTGGATGAAGATATTCGTGTATTTGACGCGGCCTTCTTCAACATCAGCGCGAACGAAGCCGAGTCGATCGATCCGCAGCAGCGGATTCTGCTGGAAACCGTGTATGAAGCCCTCGAGGCCGGAGGTCACACACTTGAGAGTCTCCGTGGGTCGGACACGTCAGTATATGTCGGAACCATGAGTAAGTAAACCTGCCCGAATGGAATCCAGATGATATTTTAGACTGACCCGATCTCTGATTCCAGCCGTCGATTACCTCGATACACTTCTCCGGGACCACAACACAATTCCGAAATACTTTGCCACGGGAATCAACCGAGCCATCATTTCCAATCGCGTCTCATACTTTTTCGACTGGCATGGACCAAGCATGACCATTGACACGGCATGTTCGTCCAGCTTGATTGCCGTGCACCAGGGCGTCCAGTCTCTCCGTAACGGCGAGTGCCGGGTCTCGGTAGCATGCGGCACGCAGGCTCTCCTCGGATACGATATGTATATTGGAGAGAGCAACCTGAAGATGCTGTCCCCCAACGGCCGATCTCGGATGTGGGATGCCGACGCAGATGGTTATGCGCGCGGAGAAGGTGTGGCGGCTATCGTGATGAAAACCCTCACTAACGCTCTTGCGGACGGCGATCACATCGAATGTATTATCCGCGAAACGGGCGCGAACCAGGATGGCTTTTCGAATGGTCTGACCGTTCCAAGTTCCGAAGCACAGGCCGCTTTAATCCGCCGGACCTATTTGAAAGCCGGCTTAGATCCGGCTACGCGTCCCGACGACCGTCCTCAATATTTTGAAGCTCACGGAACAGGAACTCAAGCCGGGGATCCCAAAGAGGCAGCCGCCATCCACGACGTTTTTGGCCGCCATCACGATGCCAAGGATGGTAAGGCCGATCCTTTATATGTCGGCTCGATCAAGACGGTGATTGGGCATTTGGAGGGCGCCGCTGGATTGGCAGGCCTCTTGAAAGCCTCCGTCAGCTTACAAAAAGGCCTCATCCCGCCGAATCGATCTTTCCACCGTCTGAATCCCAAGATTGAGCCATTCTATCATGGCTTACATGTGCCCACTGCAGTCACGGCTTGGCCGTCGATTCCCGATGGAGTTCCTCGACGCGCCAGTGTCAACAGCTTCGGTTTTGGAGGTGCCAACGCGCATGCCATCCTGGAGGCGTACTCACCGGCCACCCAGGCCATCTCCCCCAGCGAAGATACCCAAACAAAAATGTCGTTCGCGCCATACGTCTTCTCTGCCAGTACTGAGACGTCTTTGGTGGCACTTCTGGAAAAATACTCACAAGGTCTGCGGAGTCGACTGGATAGCGGAGAACAGATCGACCGCTCCGACTTGGCCTGGACTCTACACTCGCGAAGGACTCGATTTCCCATCCGAGTCTCTTTTCCCGCGTCTAGTGTACAGGATCTCGTCACGGGGATCGGTAGCAAAATTGCCGCTGCAAAATCCAGTTCTGGTACTCCTGTTGGGTTCCGCTCAAGTGGCAAAGCGCCTACCCCTCGTATACTGGGTATTTTCACTGGTCAAGGTGCTCAATGGCCTGCCATGGGAGCGAGTTTGATTCGATCGTCAAGTCTTGTGAGCGAGATCGTTGATCGCCTCGATGACGCTCTTTCATCCCTCCCGCTCTCAGATCGACCAGAATGGAGCCTCCGAACGGAAATGCTGGCCGGTGTTGGAACGTCTCGCATTTCCGAAGCAGCCTTATCGCAACCATTGTGCACTGCGCTCCAGATTATTCTCGTGGATATTCTCCGTGAAGCTGGAATTAAGTTCTCTTCGGTCGTCGGTCATTCTTCGGGAGAAATCGCCGCTGCCTATGCCGCTGGGTTCTTCTCCGCTCGCGATGCAATGCGAATTGCTTATTATCGAGGATTTTTCGCCAAACTCTCCGGCAATGAGCAGAATGGTCAAAAAGGTGCCATGTTGGCGGTCGGATCATCTTACGAAGATGCGAAAGACTTCATTGATTCAGATGTCTTCAAAGGCCGGCTAGCCGTCGCCGCGCATAACTCTTCAGCGAGTGTGACTTTATCCGGAGATGCTGACGCCATTATCGAGGCAAAAGCGATGCTGGACAAGAAGAAGGTCTTCGCCAGGCTCCTCAAAGTCGATACTGCCTACCACTCCCATCACATGCGCCCTTGTAGTGATGTGTATATCGAAGCACTGCGGGCCTGTAAAATTAAGGTCAATCATGAACGAGACACCACATGCTCCTGGTTTTCGAGTGTGATCCCCGGAGCCAAAGTCATGCACTCTACAGACGAAGTCGAGTGTATTTACTGGAAGGATAACATGGTGAACACTGTTTTGTTCGCCGAAGCTGTTGGTAAGGCCATTCAAAATGACGAGCATATTAACATGGTGCTCGAAGTAGGACCTCATCCAGCACTCAAAGGTCCAGCCACGCAGAGCATTGGGGATTTACGACCCTCGCCTCTTCCGTATTCTGGCCTTCTTAGCCGAGGAACAGACGATGTCACAGCTCTGTCAGACGCCTTTGGATTTCTGTGGACCATGTTTGCTGCGGACTCGGTCAACCTTGCTTCGTTCGATGGAGCTTTATCTGGTGCATCTCAATCTCGGAAGCTGATGGTCGATTTACCTGTCTACCAATGGGATCATGGCAGGGTTCATTGGAGCGAATCTCGAAAATCCAAGAGAATTCGAGAGCGAACGGATGCTCCTCACGAACTCCTTGGCGTTTCCTCGCCAGAGTCAAACAGCCATGACATGCGCTGGACCAATATTCTCAAGGCTGATGAGATCGGCTGGATGGAAGGCCACAAACTTCAAGGCCTCATTGTTTTTCCTGCTGCAGGCTACGTTGCCATGGCCTTAGAAGCTTGTCGGAAACTCACGGGTGTTGACGCAGTACAGCTTATCGAGATGAACGACCTTTCAATCCCCAAGGCCGTAACTTTTCCTGAGGGAGACACTTCAGGTGTCGAGACTCTTGTCACGTTAACCAAGATCGAGCATCACTCAGACGAAACAATTACAGCTGATTTCTCGCTCTATGCTGGACCCAATGTTAGTACTGGATCAAATCACAATCTGGAACTCACAGCTAGTGCATCCATGAAAGTTATACTCGGTAATCCTGACTTCGAAGCTCTACCATATTCTGTCGCAGCAGACGAAAGCAACATGTCCGAAGTTGACCCAGACCGCATTTATGCAGCGTTCTCGAAGCTGGGATACGGCTATTCTGCCGCTTTCAAAGGACTGTCTTCGACTAAGCGCAAGCTGAACAAAGCGTCGGCTCTTGTGGATACTTATAAATACGCCGAGGACGACTCTACATTCTACATGGTCCATCCGAGCATGCTTGATGTTGCTATTCAATCCGCAATGTTGGCGTATGCATCCCCTGGGGATGGACGTCTCTGGTCCCTTCACGTGCCAACGGGTATCCGAAGTATTCGAGTCAACCCATCGGTGTGTAGCTCTCTATCCATTTCTGGAGGTCGAGTCCCCATCGTCACTTCTCTCGGTGAGTCGTCTGAGTTCTCAGCAAGCATCGACATCCTCAGTGAGGATGGTCGACATGGAATGATTCAGGTCGAAGATATGGTCTTGAAGCCTTTTGCTCCTGCTACAGAGGCCGACGATCGTTGGATGTTTACTGCCACCACACTGGGAAATGCTACCCCGGACGCCTTGTCATTGACAGAATTGCCTGATACCCAATCAGCCTCGCGTAGGGCAGAACTAGATGCTGTATGTGAGCGAATATCTAGATACTTCTTGCGCAAATGGAGGTCAGAGATTACCGACGATGATTGGGAGAAGTCTCCAGAGCCGCACAATCGACAGCTTCGAGACTTCATCGATAGCGCTGTGTCAGGATCCACCGGAGCGTATCCGGGGAATGCATGGATTAATGACACCGATCGGGACATTGAGCTCCTAGTGTCGAAATACTCAAGCGAAAGGAGCGTCAAGCTTTTCTCTGCAGTCGCTCAAATGCTCCCCGAAATTGTTCGAGGACACAGCACAATCCGCGATCCCATGAGGGTTGATGGCTTGCTCGATCATTACTGCAGCCGGGATCTCGAATACACAAGCTCTCAGCTACTTTTGGCTGGCATGGTGAAGCAAATTACTTTCCGCTACCCACACGCCAGAATCCTCGAAATAGGTAACAATCACACCCTCACCTCCCATTGAGGATTTCAATGCTGATTTGGATTTTTTCCCTTAGGTACCGGAGATGGCGATGCCACGAATGTGATCCATGAGTCCATCAAAAATCACGGCGGAGCCGTTCCCTCATACACTTACACCGCCCCTTCTGTGGAGGCCGTCGAGAGTGCCTCGAAACGTCTACTGCCGGATAACAGCCGAATGACATTGAAGCAATTGAATCTTGAGCAATCTATCTCTGACCAGGGATACGATATCCACTCATACGACATTGTTGTCCGCTCTGGCATTTCGCGTACAGTGAATTCACTTTCGAAAACGTTGACCAATATTCGACAGCTTTTGAAGCCGGGTGGTTATTTACTGCTCATCGAGCTCACCGGTGCCGAATCTTCTCAATTCTCTACCACAATGGCAAATCTTGCCGCATGGTGGCTCGGTGAGATCAGCGATAGCAGCCGCGCACCGGTTCGGACATCCGGCGAATGGCACTTTCTGCTGCGAACCACCGGATTTTCAGGCATCGATGTCATCTCTTCCACGGTGAACGGATCGCCATTCTCCGTGATGGTCACGCAAGCCGTTGACGAAAAAACACTTTCCTTGCGGCGGCCACTTTCATCTTCCCCGTCTCAGGGGTCAATCCGGAGCCTTGTGATCCTCAGCGGAAAATCTCTCGAAACCTCTCAGCTTGTGGAACAAATTGCCGATAATCTCGCCCGCTTCTGCGGAGATATCAAGATTTTTGATAGATTGCCTACCGAACTCGACGCATCCAACTTTGACCCGATGACCACATTCGTCAATCTTGTCGATTTCGCAAAACCCATGTTCAAGACCATCACATCCAACGAAATGGATGGTTTGAAGAGAATGTTCGCGCAAGCGAGACATATCTTGTGGCTTACGCGCGGCGTGTTCCAGGGAGAAGAGCCCTATCATGCAGCAAGTGTGGCATTTTGCCGCTCGCTGACGAATGAAGCATCTCACATCAGTGTCAATGTTCTTGACATCTCCGGTGTGAATCACGATATTGCAAAGGTCGCCTCCGAGCATCTTCTGAGGCAGTGCATGCTTGAGGAGTGGGACGAGCCTAATTTCCTGTGGTCCAAGGAACCCGAGACGTACTTGAGGAATGGAAAACTATTGATTCCTCGCATTCTACCGAATCTTGATCAAAATGCCCGGCTCAACTCCTCAAGGCGTGTGATCACAAAGACGATGCCGGTCTCAAGCTCACATTTTTCAGTTTTATCCGAGGCAAACCAACAACCTTTCATAGTCGCAGACACCCATTCGATGAAGCTAAAGCAGAATCAGGCTGAAGATATAGTCAAGGTTGAGTATTCGACTTCGAAAGCTCTTCAGGTCACTCCTGGTACCTTCCTGTTCCTTGCGAGCGGCAAAACGGGAGAGAGCGATCATTCTGTGATCAGTCTGGCGGCAAGCCGATCAAATGGAGTGGAACCAATCGCTTATCTTCCGTCAGAAGACATCGGCGATGCGATTGATGCTGCCTTGCTACTCTTCATCATAGCTGGTGAGCTATTTGCAGCATCGCTAATAACACAAGTGCCATCAGGTGGAACCATTCTAGTTCTCTGCTGCGAGAAAGATCGGTACCTTGCCTCTGCTCTTGCGCGACGAGCTACTGCCAAGTCTATCGGAGTCTTCTTTTCCTACGTCGCTGGAGCTTCTGAAGAATTGCATAACCTGGAACCATCTTGGATACGCCTTAACTTCCATGCATCCCGACATTCATTGCGACAAGATCTGCTCTCCGTGAACCCAACTCATTTTCTCGATCTCACCTACGGATTCGGTACGGGAAGTGGTCTCGGGCTCCGTATTGCTGAAGTCCTCTCTGCGAATTGCAAGCAAATGCGACCATCTGATGCCACACGAGACAACGCTGTCTTGCTTCCTTCCGTCGACCGGTTTGCCCTGAAAGAGATCCTTGAAAATGCTCTTTCTGGTGCTCGCATGTCGGTGTCGTTGGTATACAGCGCCAAAGTGAATCATCTCGAAGATTTCCATCTCAACCTTGACCAGTTTATTAGTGATTCTTTGTCCCAATCACTAAAGATCATTCACTGGCCAGTGGATGGCAAAGTCGAGGTCACAGTGCAGCCTTTCGATTGTACCAATATGTTTTCACAGAACAAGACATATGTGCTCTTCGGGCTCACCGGCCAGATTGGTCAGTCGCTTTGCGAATGGATGGTATCGAATGGAGCTGGTTGTGTGGTTTTGACAAGTCGTCGCCCAGCCGTGGATCAGAGATGGCTCGACAATTTCAAAAAACTGAAGACGAAAGCGACGATCATGGTTCTCAAAGCCGATGTCACCGATAGGAATAGTCTGGATGATTGTATTGCCACTATCCGAGCAACATGCCCACCAATCGGCGGTATTGCTAACGGGGCCAACGTTCTCAGCGATACACCTTTCGAGAGCATGTCCGCCGAGATGATGAACCAGGCACTCGGACCAAAGGTTAAAGGCTCCTACAATCTCGACCAGGCTTTCTTCAACGACAATCTGGAATTTTTTGTCTTGTTCTCCTCCATATCGTGCGTCATTGGCACTGCAGGACAATCGAATTACACAGCAGCGAACGGATACCTAAACGGCCTGACCAGACAACGACGCAGCCGTGGCTTTGCGGCTTCCGCATTTGATATCGGTCTCATCCTTGGCATTGGGTTAGCTGAAGTTGCCGGTCAATCGGTCGTTGACTCATTACAAAAATACGGAATAACTCCGCTATCCGAGCTAGATGTTCGATTCGCCTTTGCAGAGAGTATCAAGCATGGATATGTCGACCCGAGAGACAAGGAGCCGGGAAGTTTGCCTGCAGCGGTTATGACGAGCGGTCTACGTACTATTACGGACGACGAAGTCCACATAACTTGGTACAACAATCCCATGTTTTCCCATCTGGTCATCGACTCAGAGAGTGAAGGTAACTCTGAGCACTTGTCTGGAAACAAGACCGCCTCTCTACCTGTGAAAGACAAGATCATGGCAGCTTCAAGTATGGCAGAAGCTTCAGAGATCCTAAAAGGTAAGAAGAGACTGATTTGGGAATCGAACTAAAGCTAACAACAAGACAGAATCTTTCTCCAACAAATTACGCGTTGTCTTGGGAAGCGCCGATCAAGCAATAGCTCACGATGTTCCTCTTGTCGAGCTTGGAGTAGATTCGCTCATCGCCGTTGAGGGGCGTTCTTGGTTCTTGAAGTCGCTGAAGATTGACATCCCAGTACTCAAGATGCTTGGCGGATCATCCGTTGAAGAAATCAGTGAATTGGCCATGACGAAATTGCCAGATGATGTCGTCTCACAGATTGGCACTGGCACAAATACCCCGAAAAAGCCCTCCATATCAGAGCCATCGAAGCCACACTCTAGGCATGATTCTGTTGACCTAAAGGATTCTGAGCCATCATCAAGTTCCAGCAGCATCAACTCAGAGTCTGTGAGGGGCTCTCCCTTTGAGAGACCAGCGTCGATACCGACACGGCAAACGTCGATTTCGTCGTTACACATCTCAAATGAGGAGACTAACTCGAACAGGAAATTTGTCAAACAAGTTCCCATCTCGATAGGCCAATCCCGGTTTTGGTTTCTCCGACTTTTGGTCACTGATCCCACCACGTTCAATGTGACCCTGAAATTTCGTATGGATGGACAAGTGCGCTTTGGTGATCTTGAGAGGGCCGTCAAAATTGTGGTTTCGAGACACGAAGCTCTACGCACATGCTTTATTGAGGACAAGTATAACCCTGATCAAGCATCCCAAGGCATTCTGGCGCGCTCTCTGGTCAAGCTCGAGCACAAAACTGTCAGCTCCGAGCAAGAAGTTGCGTCCGAACACGCGCAGCTGCAGAAGCACGAATTCGATCTCGCCGGTGGAGCATTACTTCGAATGATTCTTCTCACTCTGTCGCCCACATCGCACTATCTTCTAGTCAGCTATGATCATATTGTCATGGACATGGCCAGCTTTCAGATTTTCACCGCGGAAATTGAGAAAGCATACAGTGGCCAGTCTTTGGGGCCTTCGCCTCACCAGTATCCCGATTTCTCAGTATCTCAACGTCAAATTATTGACGATGGGACTTTGGACGATGATTTCGAATACTGGAGCAAGGTATTTCCCCAAGGCGAACAACCACCAATTCTCCCACTTCTACCCATGGCCCAATCGAATTCTCGACCTGCAGCTGTCAACTACACCGTACACCAGGTGAGCACCACATTAGACCACGCTTTAAACGCCCAAATCAAGTCCATTTGCAAAGCTCAAAGATCTACACCCTTCCATTTCTACCTGGCCGCTTTCGAAATGCTGCTATTCTCCTTTACAGATGCTCAAGAGCTTACCATCGGTATTGCGGATGCCAATCGCAACGAAAGCAACACCATAGACAGCATTGGCTTCTTTCTCAATCTGCTGACGTTGCGCTTTCAACGCAAATCCCATCAAAAGTTTGCAGATGCCATTGTGGAAGCCCGTAATACAGCCTACGGAGCACTCGGGCACTCTCGTCTTCCATTTGACGTGCTTCTCAAGAAATTGAACGTTGCGCGTTCCTCGTCATACAGCCCTTTTTTCCAAGTGTTTTTCGACTATCGGCAGCAAACCAGTGATCGACAGTCTTGGTGCGATTGTCAATTCAATCTCGAGGAATTACATCCAGGAAGAACTGCCTACGATATCTCCCTTGACGTGGCAGACCTTGGCTCGGATATCCATGTAACACTTCGAGTGCAAAGGGATCTATACGATGAGACGGCTGCAAACATGTTGTTGGAAACTTTCACCCATTTCGTTACCACATTTGCTCAGAACCCCTCCACCCCTTGGGATGAGATCCCTCGGTTCAGCGAAAAGCAGCTTTCAGATGCCGTCAATTTAGGCGTAGGTCCAGAACTCATATCGGATTGGCCTTCCACGCTTCCCCACAGGATCGACGAGGTGGCCTTGGCAAACCCCAATAACACTGCTCTCATTGATGGGTCTGGAACCAGTCTCACTTACGCAGAGATGTCTAATCGCATTGAGGCCATTGCTGAGGTACTCCATAACCAGGGTGTCTGTCTTGGCTCTCATGTTCTAGTCTTCCAGCAAGCAACCGTCGATTGGATATGTTCAATGCTGGCCATTATGCGTATCGGAGGCGTCTATGTACCGCTTGATCTGCGAAACCCGATCGAACGCCTCGCAGCTCAAGCCGAGCACTGTCAGCCCAAGGCTGTTCTTTGTGACGACACCACTGCCGCAAATGCGAGTTCTCTGAACACTACCATCATAATCGATGTGACTTTGGTAGCACGACAATCTTCCCGCGGAGTCCCCAATATTGCAAATCCGGAAAAGCCAGCCGCAATACTGTACACCAGCGGATCCACAGGTACTCCGAAGGGGATTGTCATCCGGCACTCTGGAATCCGGAACGAGATGGAAGGTTACACTAAGACGTACAATCTTGGCGCCGAACGAGTCCTCCAGCAGAGCGCCTTCACATTCGATTTCTCTGTCGATCAAATTTTCACGGGCCTTGTGAATGGGGGAATGGTCTATGTGGTACCCTGGAGTAAACGCGGCGATCCTCTTTCCTTGACTGAAATCATGCGAGAGCAGTCTATCACGTACACCAAAGTCACGCCCTCGGAATATTCAATGTGGATACAGTACGGAAGGGAGAATCTCGCTCAAGCAACGAAATGGCGTTTCGCCTTCGGAGGCGGCGAGCCTCTAACCAATGTCGTACTGGAGCAATTTTGCGATCTTGGTCTTGAGAATCTTCGCCTTTACAACTCATACGGTCCAGCAGAAATTTCGATTGCATCGCACAAAGGCTTCGTCGACTATCAATCAAAGAGGCTTTCGCAAGCTCCGGTTTCATGTGGGTTCTCCTTACCGAACTATGCTACTTACATCATGGACGACAAGCAGATACCGGTTCCTGCCGGAATGCCCGGTGAGGTTGTTATCAGCGGAGCTGGTGTGTCCTTTGGCTACCTAGCCAACTCAGAATTGACATCTCGTGTCTTCCTTCCCAACCCTTACGCAACTCCATTCCAACTCGCTAATGGTTGGACGCGAATGCATCGTACAGGCGACGTGGGACATCTACGCCAGGACGGATCTCTGGTTTTCCGCAACCGGATGGCAGACGACACGCAGGTGAAACTGAGAGGTCTGCGGATCGACCTGCGTGACATTGAGAGCAACATCATCTCGACTGCGGGTGGAGTTCTTAAAGATGCCGTCGTAACCCTCCGTGCAGGCGATCCGGAGTATCTCGTTGCGCATGTTGTCTTTGCCGGAAGTGCGAAGATTGACGACAAGGAGACATTCTTGAGGCAATTGCTCATCCGTCTTCCAATCCCACAATATATGGTACCTGTGCTCGCCATCCCCCTTCACACGCTCCCACTTACCAGCCACTCCAAGATGGATCGAAAGGCTATCAGGAATCTGTCTTTGCCTCGTCCAAGGTCCATTGAGAACACAAAAAATGACTCCTCGGAGATGTCCCAAGCTCAGATCTCGCTGCGACAAATCTGGCGCCAACTTCTTCCCGACAGTGAAAGTCTCGGTCTGGTTATGAACGCATCGACAGATTTTTTCCAGTCTGGTGGTAATTCGCTCTTGGTTGTCCGACTTCAGTCACGTATTCGACAGGTTTTCGACGTGGCTATTCGTCTAGCAGATCTCCTTAGTGGCAGTACTTTGGGACAGATGGCGAGCAAGATTGAAGAGAGCCCCATCGTTAAGTCTATTGATTGGGAATCCGAGACAACTCCTCCGACAGTCCCACAATTTCTCCAAGATCACTACATGGATCAAGAAAAAAGTGACGCAACGACCATTTTGATGACTGGCGCAACCGGCAATCTCGCAAAGCACCTACTCTCGGTGCTCTTAGCTGATCAAAGGGTTGGAAAGATACATTGCGTTGCAGTGCGACAGATTCCGCATCAGGAAGCTCTCTTTGCTAACGACAAGCTCGTCTTTCATGCCGGCGATCTATCAAAACCGCTACTTGGGCTCAGCGAAGAAGAATTCCGAAGCCTCGCCTACGAAACGGACGTCATTTTACATTTAGGCGCAGTGCGTTCGTTCTGGGACAATTACAACATGTTACGTTCCACCAACGTCCGCGCAACCAAAGAAATAGTCAAGCTGTCAGGTTTGCGCCACATCCCCATCCATTATGTCTCGACCTCGGCCGTATTTCCGCACAATGCCTCAGCCCTGGCATCTTCCGCATCGGCAGCGGCCTATCAGCCTGCTATGGACGGGTCTGAAGGGTACATCGCAAGCAAATGGGCCAGCGAGCGCATCCTCGAGCGCGCAGCAACCGACCCCGACCTCGCAGTCCCATCAACCATCTACCGCTTCCTCCCATCGTCAGCCGTTGAAGCCCAATCCGAGACTTCAAAGGAGCGCATCAAAGCTGAATTCATCCGGTGCATGAACCTCACCAACACCATCCCTAGCGCTGCTGGCTGGGATGGCCGTATCGATCTCGTTTCGGGGCAGACATTCGCGCTCTGGTTTCTCGACGCCCTATTCACTACCCGAGGCACTGGCGTACAGTTCCTACATTACGAATGCCCCATTACGATCCATGTGGACGAGCTCATGGCCTGGGCCGAAGAGGCGCAGCAAGGTGGAAAGTCGGATGAGGGGTTGCTAGAAGAGCTGCCGCTCTTGCAGTGGATGGGGCGAATTAAGAAAGGGAGTTTTGGGTTTGTGTTGGCGGCGCAGGATGCGACGGTCAGGAGGGGGGAGGGGAAGATTCATTCGCGGAGGTAAGGAGACCGTAGTACGCTTTATTATTCAAAGGAATATTTGAGAGTTTGTAGGATCTTTATCATTATAATACAATTTGGTCGATAGTATATTGTCCTTGTATTAATATGTTAAGATCCAAAGACCTAATGTAAGAGTGTTACAAGAGTAGGAACTGTTCGACGATACGCGCTTCCCATATGTATCTAGAATAACATATATAGGTAGAGAGAGTAGACCTTATGTCTGCTCGTGTTGAACTCATGTTACCAACTTACCTATTAGAATACAAAGCCCCTTTCCTGATTCCGTTATATTACTTATTCTCAAGAAGCTGTTACGATCACACGACCGTGCCGCCTCAGGCACATGATCCCTCCACAGAACCCTAATCACGTGACTAAGCCAACAGAACAGACGGAGCAGGCTTCGCTCTGTTGGCTCTGCTGCAACAGAACAAGCAGCATCAACTGCGTTCTGTTAGTACTACCTGTAGCAGGCATTTCCCTTTGTATGTAAGAAGACACACATATATAGGTAGGACGAGCTGACCTTATGTCGGCTCGTGTTGAACTCATGTTACCAACCTAGCCATTGAAATCAAAGACCCTTTCCTGCTCCTACCTCGCTACTCATTCTCAAGAAGCTACCTCGAGTAAACTACCCTTTGGCAGTTGACCCGTAACACTTTCAACACCCTCGAATATGAGTACCGTATCAGGACCATCTAAGGGCAAACAGCCAAGCCAGCCCAAGACTCCAACTCCACTTATGCTAGGAGCTATGGACGTTGACTCCGACGACAGCGAAGACGAAGGGACTAAGGCTCAAGTCAGGATCCTTATGCGCCAGCAGGTCGAGGACCAACGACAACGTCATGCTGAGCAGCAACACTTCCTGAGCCTAATTGAAGAACTCCAAGGACGACTCAACGCTGTGGGAGCTACCAACAACCCAGGGGCCACGACAACCGGACCCCCCGGAGTTGCCCCAGGAGTCGCCCCAGGAGCCGTGGGACAACCGGGACGGGTCAAGGTTCCGAAGCCCGACTTGTTCTATGGGGATCGTGCCAAGTTCGATAATTGGGCCCTTCAAGTCGACCTGTACCTCCGCTTTAACCCGGCTCCGACGGACGAAGACGCGGCCTTACTCGCCGCTATGTACCTTCGAGGAAGAGCCGAGCAGTGGATCAAGAAGTTTGTTAAGCAAAAGTTCGCCAACGAAGAAAATACAGGGATCCTCAACTCCTGGACAAACCTGCGCTACGCGTGCGAACGGATGTTCGGGAATGCTACCGAAGTCACGGACGCCGCACGCCTGATTCAACTACAAAAACAAACAGGATCCGTTCGCGATTACGCAGCCAAGTTTCAAGAACTCGCAGTCGTCTTGGACTGGAACGACGCAGCTCTTATGGAGATGTACCGGAAGGGGCTCCGTGACGACGTCAAGGACGAACTCATGAGATACAGAACCCCGGTCGACAACCTAGGACAAATGATCGAGGCAACCAGTATTATTGGCGACCAACTCTACGAGCGACACTTGGAACGTAAGTACGATGGGAAAACCACACGCGCGCCCGCGTACCGGGACACTCCAAACATTGGACGCTTTCGAGCTCGCCCGAGAGACCCCGATGCTATGGAAATCGACAACCTTCAGAAGCAATCTCGGATCGATAGCAAAAAGATGACTTGCTATGCCTGTGGCAAGACAGGACATATCTCCAAGGACTGCCGCTCAAAGAACAAGGTTTATCGCGGAACAATCAACAATACGCAGAAGGACGTCACCTGCTACGCGTGCGGCAGGCAAGGACATTACTCAAAGGAGTGCCCCAACAAGGAGCGACGCCAGCTCAACAGTACGGAGGCTAC